>NW_027465290.1:0-32510 GCF_043290135.1 Rhipicephalus microplus | reverse complement strand
CCCAGGTAGTCGAAATTTCTGCAGCCCTCCACCACGGCATCTCTCATAATCACATGGTGGTTTTGGGACGTTAAACCCAATATATCAATCAATCAATGCTTGCCTATTTGGGTGATTCTTCATCCATTCCCTCTTTTCCTAGTCTTGTTCAACGGCTCTGCGATCGAATAATCCGATCGCGTCCTCTTCTACCCAGTGTCTTCAACAACAGGGTAAAATCCACTATTACTATCTCTTTACGTTGAAGGAACTTGCCTCGAAATGCGCAATTTGGGAAACTATGTGACCAGCGTTTATACAACAAGCGTACTCAAGGGTTGTTCACGAGTTCCACCTGGTTGTGGTTTCTCCTTAAAAATTCGGTCGTCCTGCCCGTCGAAGAAAGAAAACGGTTTTCAAGCAGACGTCGAGCCTCATATTGCTGTCCATGAGAAAGAGCTTCACCCGCAAACTGAAGACATGCAAGACACAAACAGACCTGTGGGCTTCTTGGGATGTCTGAACGGGCTCAGTAGTCGTTTTCTAGGACTGCATATATGGCCATCTCAAAGAAAACGGTTGAATACAGTTCACTAGTACTGCTGTAGATTGAAGGTATGTGCAAGCACTTCTTTTTACTGTGACAGCGTTAAAGAGATCAATTCGCAGCCATCCGGCGTATAAAGCGAGGGTGTCTTTGTCAGCGAGCAAAAAAAAAAAAACAGCGCTGTCCATGAGCGATAATTCGAGATAGATGAAATTAAGGCTGGAAGCCGGAGAGTGTTCACACTAAGACTTTCTTTGCGGCACTCCACAGAAAAACGAAGGTAGGATAGCGACTGGTAGATCAATATTAGGAAGTTTTAGAATACCGTTTTAGAGCGCTGTGGGCGTTGCGGGCGAAGCGGGCGCGATAAGAGATTTAGAATAGCGTTTGCCCTGCAGCGAACCGCAATGCACGATCGCAGCGACACCGCAGCCTCGAAACCAGCGCTTGCGGGCCACATGCGGGCCGCCATCACCGCACGCAATTTTGGACTTTTTGCGTGCGGTCCGCGAACGCGAACGCCGACTCGCGTTACGACGCATGCGCAGTGGCAGTGACCACGCCGCAAGGGCTCGCGGTGCGCTATTCTAAAACTCCCTAATAATGTACCTGCGTTCATGTGTGCGTGCGTGTGTGTGTGTGTACGTGTGTGTGTGTGTGTGTGTGTGTGTGTGTGTGCGTGCGAGCGTATGTGTGTGCGCGCGTGTGTGTGTGCGTGCATGTGTGTGTGCGTGTGTGTGTGCGTATGTGTGTGCGTGTGTGTGTGCGTGTGTGTGCGTGCGCGTGCGTGCGCGTGCGTGTATGCGTGCTCGCGCGTGTGTGTTTGTGTACGTGTGTGTGTGTGTGTGCGTGTGTGTGTGTGCGTGTGTGTGTATGTGCGTGTGTCTGCGTTCATGCGCGCGCGCGTGTGTAGGTGTGTGTGTGTGTGTGGGCGTGCGTGTGTGTGTGTGCGTGCGTGTGTGAGTGAGTGTGCGTGCGTGGGTGTGTATGTGTGTGTGTGTGCGTGTGAGTGTGTGTGTGCGTGTGTGTGCGCGTGTGTGTGCGCGTGTTTGTGTGCGCGCGCGCTTATAATGCTATCGTGATGTAGTGGTTATGGTGCCCGTCTGCTGATCAGAAGGTCACGGTATCAAACCGCAGCCGCGGCGGCCACATTTTCAATAAAGGCTAAAATGCATGAGTCCTGCATATTTAGCTTTAGATGCACGTTAAAGAACTCAAGGTGGTCGAAATTTCCACAGCCCTTCACTGTACAGCATTCTTCCAACTCACGTTCTAGTTTTATGTCGTGAAACATCAACTATTATGATAGAAACGCGAAAATTATCCGCTGGCCTCTGTTTCATCAAAACGAGTGACGCAAGAAGTCACCGTCAAGTGATTACGTCCACGGGAGATACCATTCGGCGATATTATTCAACATTGCAGGCGTTCCACGTCTTTGCTTAATAACTACGTCGTCATCCCCACAAGGGGCAATAACACCACGCGCGAGATGACTTAGGCAGTCGAAATCACCAGACTGTTGGCATCTTGCACAGAGTACAACATCTGTTGACTTATTCCCAATAAGGTGCTTTTTATCAAAACAAAGTGGCATGGCTCAGCAGGTGACAACGCGTAGCATTTCACGTTCTTTATCAATTCTGTTCTTTTCTCGTCGTTCACTTCCAGTTTATTTGGCTGTATTAACCCAGCCAGCAGCCTCATAGCAGGCCCTCAAACAGTGAACTCATATTCATCCCTTTCAGTCACTAAAAAGTGTCGGGGAAAAGCGCATATTACCGTCTTCTCTTTCTTCGTACCCCACTTCGGTGGTCTAGTGGCTAAAGTACTCAGCTGCTTACCCGGCGGTCGCCGGATCGAATTTCAGCAGCGGCGGCTGCATCCTCAATGAAGGCGAAAATGCTGTAGGGCCCGCGGGCTCCGGTTTGGAGGCACGTTAAAAAACCAATGGTGGTCTAAATTTCCGGAGGTCTTCAGTACAGCGTCTCTCAAAACCATTAGGTGGTTTTGAGACGTTCAACCCCACAAATCAATCAATTAGCTCCTTTTTTCGTCCATGTCATTCGTTATGCGGTACAATGTGGCCATGAATGTTTATGCTTTTTATTTGCCTGGTTTTGGTTTCAGTGGTACACTGTAAACACAAATAAGCCCATAAGGGTATGTTAAGCAGATGATATGGGCTTTTTCCACCCAGCCCGAAATACGAACTTCTTTAGAAGGGGATAAAATGCGCAGAAACGGCTGTTTTACTATAATCATCAAACTCGGAAAATACGGCGATTGAACCCGTCTAAAATGAGAGTTAATGAAAAAAAAATGGCGTGGAGCAGAAGGGTGTACCCAAATACGCCCACTTGGATTTCGCCGGTGAAGGCTTACTTAACGGAACTCTGTAGCTTCTGCAAGCAGCATTTTTGCAACCAAAAAAAAAAAAGAAGATCCGTAAGAAATGCTTGAAGTGGCGATATTCGCGCGGAAATATTTCTCATTTTTCCCTCATAAATTCCATACGATAGCCCAACTGCTTGCTCATCATGCATTTTCATTTATTTGATCTTTTGTTTTTAGTCTAAATTTCCTGTGTTTCTTATCTTCATTAGTCCTGACTGTGGTATAAGGCGTCGCTACCGACTACAGCGCTGTGCGGTGGCACGCGCTCGGTGGCCGCCACGGGGGAGAAGGAAGAAGATAAAATAAACAAGATGTCTCCGTTTATGCTGTGCTATTCATTATGCACGATGTAACATATTTTGGCGACGAGGATTCACCAGCCCATGTGCTACCGGCCTGAACCTCATCTGTGCCCTCGTTTATTGCCTACCATCTTCTACGATGAGTATTTCGGGGCTACAGCCGCCACCTCCGTTCCTGTCGTCACCTGGACACCCGGACATTCCATGGGAGCAATGGATCCAGGCTTTCAAGAATTACATGGTTGCTTCGGGCGCCTTCGACCTACCTGCCATTCGTCGGAAGGCGATCCTGCTCAACTGCTTGGGCTTGGAAGGACAACGTATCTTCCAGACTCTGACGACTACTGACGACCCGTGCCTCGTGCCTGCGAGCGCTGCGGCAGGTACACTGACGTCCCCTAGTCCTGATGTGTTCGACCGCGCCATCGCGACGCTGGAAGGTCACTTCAAAACCACGTTGAACGTCACTGCAGCGCGTCACCGTTTCCGTCAACGTACGCAGGCCCCAGGTGAGACTGCGGCTGATTACGTCACCGCGCTGAGAAGTCTTGTAGGAGCATGCAATTTCGGTGATCTAACGGACGACATGATACGCGACCAGCTCATAGAGAAAACCACAAGTGGATACTTACGTGAACGCCTTCTGCTGGAAGAGTCTCTCACGCTTTCTAAGGCTCTTACCATTGCCAAACAGCATGATCAAGCGACTAATGAAGCAAGAGAACTTGCGCAAAATGACTTGCAAGTTCATCGTGTAAAAGATACTTCAAATCACAGAGAACGGCATTGTAGCACATGTACTTGCTATAACATGCACGGTCAAAGTCGCATATCTCCGAAAGAGCAAGTATGTTATCGTTGTGGTTCTACGGCACACCTTGCAAATAGCTCTCTGTGCAAGGCCAAAGCACATAGGTGTCGACAATGTGAGAAAATTGGCCATCTTGAAAAGGTGTGCAAGTCATTGCGGAAGTTTGAGAAGAATGTTCAGCATGTAGCGGAAGGTAACGATACAGCTGATCCAGACGACCATTTAAGTGTTGGTCAGATCTGGAGCCGTAAGAAGGGAATTTACGCAGCGTTGGAAATAGAAGGAATTTCTGTACCATTTTTGATCGATACAGGATCATCGGTTTCGATCCTGGCCGAAGAACTTTACCAACGCTATTTTTCTAAAGCGTATCCACTGAAGTCTACATCCGTCCAGCTTCTCGATTATTCAAAGGCAGCAATTCCTATACAAGGATGCTTCATTGCTACTGCCTCATTTCACGGCCGATGCACTTCTGTTCTACTATACGTTGTGCCTGGGGGAACGACCATTCTGGGATTAGACGGCATCGCTGCTCTGGATATGAAGATCCAAGGGTCACCGCTCAGGTGTCTTCTAATGACGCAAGAAACTCCGGTGCTACCTCCAGAATTACGTTCTGAGTTTGAGCACCTATTTGCAAAAGAGCTGGGAACTGTGAGAGGTTTCACTCACAAGGTCAGAGTTCGCGCGTCTGTACAACCGGTGGCCAGCAAACTGAGACGACTGCCACTTGTCATTCGCGAGCAAGTCTCGGCAGAAGTTCAGAAATTAGAAGCTCAGGGCATCATTGAGCGTGTCGACTCTTCTGAGTGGGTCTCCC
Organism: Rhipicephalus microplus; assembly: GCF_043290135.1. Classification (NCBI taxonomy): domain Eukaryota; kingdom Metazoa; phylum Arthropoda; class Arachnida; order Ixodida; family Ixodidae; genus Rhipicephalus; species Rhipicephalus microplus. Next base: position 27,651 of record NW_027465290.1, on the reverse strand, counting down.
CTATTGTCGTAGCCAGAAAAAAAGACGGCTCGATTCGCATGTGTGTTGACTTACGGGAGCCAAACAAAGCTGTGGTAGTAGACAGTTTTCCTTTGCCACAAACTGAGGAGCTCCTGAACAGCCTGGCTGGGGCACAGCGTTTCTCGAAGCTAGACTTAGCTTCTGCATATCACCAGTTACCGCTCAGTTTAGAGAGCCGTGACCTTACCACGTTCATCACTCACGATGGACTATTTCGCTTCAAGAGGGTTTGCTTCGGACTGGCGTCAGCGCCATCAGCGTTCCAGAAAATGATGCACATGATCTTGAAAGGGTGCAAATGTGTCCTATTTTACATTGATGACATCATCGTGTATGGGCGATCCCGAGAGGACCATTTGGGAAACTTGCGCGCTGTATTGCAACGTCTTTCTGATGCTGGCCTCCGGCTCAACAACAAGTGTGTCTTTGACGTGGCAGAGTTGACTTTTCTAGGTCACGTTGTGAGCGCCAAAGGATTATTTCCGTTGATGTCATCCATTGAGGCGATAACAAAGGCACCATCACCTACAAATATTAACGAACTCCGCTCGCTACTGGGGCTTGCAGGCTTCTATTCCAAGTTCATTCCTCATTTTTCGGATGTTGTCGAGCCAATGCGCGCCTTGCTACGAGGACAAGCCTCTTTCGTTTGGAGTGCGGCAGCACAGAGCAGTTTGGAGCGCCTGAAATCTCTGCTCACATCTTGCGAAGTGCTTCATCTTTTCGATCCTCACTTGCCTGTGTTCGTTACAACTGATGCTTCAGGATATGGATTAGGTGCAGTACTTCAGCAAGACAACGGGACCTCACTGCAAACTGTCGCATTCGCCTCCCGCACACTTCAACCGCATGAGCGGAAATACTCAGTCGGCGAACGTGAGGCCCTTGCCTGTGTTTGGGCTTGCGAACACTGGCACGTTTATCTATGGGGACGACCTTTCATCTTACGAACGGATCACGCAGCGCTGGTTACGCTTCTTTCGACGAAAGGCACCGGTCACCGACCATTAAGGATTGCGCGCTGGTCCTCACGGTTGCTCTGCTACAACTATACCGTCGAATACAGGAAAGGTAGCGAAAACGTCGTGGCTGACGCTCTCTCCAGGCTACCCGTCCAGAGTTTAATCCGCGATGCACCAGAAGAGGAATTTATCTGTTTGTTGTCTCCCGTAGTTACCATGCCAGAACTTCAAGAAGCAAGTGCCAATGATCAGATTATCTGTGAAGTTAAGCACTTCACGACTACTTCTTGGCCTGACAAGAAATCACTGTCAAAAGAATTGCTACCTTACTTTTACGTGAAGGCTGAACTCTCTGTTGTAAGTGATATCCTATGCCGGGGTGACAGGATTGTCGTGCCTGCAACGTTGACACGCCGCCTTATGGATCTGGCCCACGAGTCACATCCAGGCATTAGTCGTACCAAAGCTCGCCTGAGAGAGTCCTATTGGTGGCCATGCATGGATAGTCACATTGAAGAACTGGTGCGCACATGCGTGATTTGCCAGTCTTGTGACAAGTCCGCACGTACCTTTCCAGCGCCACTGCAACCTGTTCCTCTTCCTGACGCGGCGTGGGAAAAAATTGCCATCGACATTGTGGGACCTTTCACGCAAGCTTCGGCCGACTGCCGTTTTGCGATTACTGTTATTGACTATTATAGCAAGTGGCCTGAAGTGGCGTTCGTGCGAGATGCGACCACGTCTACAGTGAAGAAGTTTTTACTTGAACTTTTTGCGCGAGAAGGCTACCCACGTAGTATTGTATCCGATCATGGACCACAGTTCTCTTCAGCAAGCTTTGACGAGTTTCTCACGGAGCGTGGAATAACGCACTACAACTCTTCCGTGTATTACCCACAAGCTAACGGCTTGGTGGAGAGATTCAATAGGGTGCTGAAGTCGTACATTCAACTAGCCCTGCTTGAACGTCGTGACGTACGAACAGCCATGCTTGATTACCTGCAAGTATATCGCTGTACGCCTCACGCGACTACTGGTGCGACACCCGCTGTTCTTCTTCATCGACGCCAACCTCGCACCAGACTTGACATATTGGGATTGCCCGACAGATGCTTCAGCACGGACCCGTCAAGGGCGATTGAACAGCTACGAGAGCATGTCAAAAAGAAGCAAATGATCTCGAAGAGCTACACCGATGAAAAACGTGGAGCCAAGGAACCCAGTTTCGTCGTTGGTGATTACGTGCGCGTTAAGACAACTGCAGCTCACGGTAAGCTGTCTTCACAATTTTCCGCGCCCAAGAAGATCATTGGAAAACGGGGACCGGCCTCGTACCTTTTGGACGATGGGCGTGTGTGGAACGCATCTAAGTTAATCGCAGTTCACTCCGGAGCGGTCAACAAAATGAAATCGGGCACCCCTGCTGTTATGAACTGGACACCTGCATTTAATCGGTCTTCTCATGCATTACAGCCTGAAACCGCTGCCCTTATGAACTGGTCCCCTGCATCTGATCGGTCATCTAGTGCGCCCCAATGGGACACATCAAGAGCGGATGGTCATGAAAGGGCAGACCCCGTATCATCTCCACCAGACGGCACGCAAGCTTTGACCAGTCCAGGATTTAATGCGCCTGCAAGGAAAAGCAAGCGTAAAAAGAAGACCCCAAAGAAATTGAAGGACTTCGTTAGGAAGTAGACAAAAACAGTTTTGTGTGTTTCTACCATTTATTTTTATTTTATTTTATTTTTTTTTTTTTTGCAAGAGGGGATATGTGGTATAAGGCGTCGCTACCGACTACAGCGCTGTGCGGTGGCACGCGCTCGGTGGCCGCCACGGGGGAGAAGGAAGAAGATAAAATAAACAAGATGTCTCCGTTTATGCTGTGCTATTCATTATGCACGATGTAACACTGACCTTAAACATCTTCCACTCCGTTAATGATTGGGTATGAAAAAACTTTAATTAGGCCCATCGCGGCGTGAACTAGCACGTAGCGGGCGACTCCCACGTCGCGATCGGTGAATTGCCGATCCCCCATGGTGGGTTGCGCCAGGATAGAAGGAACAAACAAACAACTAAACCAACAAATACATCGTTATCGTCATGAGCCGGGTGTTTCGACTTCAAGTGCAATTCGGTTGAACAGACTCTCCATTAAGTGAATCCAGAACCGTGAGGGAAACTGTAGAGGTAGCCGCGTCAAACTTGGACGAAATTCACGAACCTGTGCTTATAGGACTCCCAATAAGTTTGCCACTGTGCTATTGCGTAAGTATTCATGCTTTAATTGCCGAGCTTCTTCGTTCTCTCGATAGCAACATTTCACCGCTGGAGGGTGCCCGTTCGCTGTGTGGCTGCCGGGCTCGTGGCCTAGCTGCGCGTGTCTGCGGGAGCTCGGGCGGGGCGCGCGGCTTGGAACCGAGCCTGAGGGAGACGCCGGGGGCACCATGGCCGAAGGCACCACCGAACAGCGCCCAGGCAGCCCCGTCGAAAAACGTAGGTGTTGTTACTTTAGCACTCTACGATTTTGTGCCGGAACTACCGCACTTGCGTCGCTCCGATGTGGCAGGACGTGCCGATACTGTGGCCGTCAGTGTCAGCCGATCAGTTTGGCGGGTATAAATCATGCTTCAGCTATCTAATGATATGATTTATGTGTGGAGTCTAACGTCCCAAAATCATCATATGATATGAGAGACGCCGTAGTGAAGCACTCCGACATCTTAGACCGCCTGGGGTTCTTTAACGTGCCCCAAATCTGAGCTCACGGGCCTACAGCATTTCCGCCTCCATCGAAAATGCAGCCGCCGTAGCCGGGATTCAATCCTGTGTCCTTCGCTTCGTCAGCCGAGTACCTTAGCCTCTAGACAACCGCCGCGGAGCCCATCTAAACGCAAGCATCCTGTCGAATTCGCGCAGCATGATTGCCTGCTTGCTTTTCGAGAAACACGCAGTGTTGATCTAGCTGTTGTGGTGCTCGACTGCAAGCCCAAAGTATCATGAGTCGGACGCGACCTAGGGAGAACACAGGGCACGGTGCCGAAGCGCCGGCCGTCAAGAAGTATGCAGCAGCCGATAGCCGAGTAGAAACTCCTTTATAAGATACAGTGCCGCGCATATATACACAGGGAAGCCCCCCTAAGGGCGAAAATATTTGCATGAAACCGAAACTAACACACCACATGAAGGTCACGGGATCAAATTCCTACCGCGGCGACCGCGTTTTCGATGAAGGTGAAATTGCACGAGGCTCTTGTGCTTAAAGAAAACCAGCTGATATGAATTTGCGGGTCCCCCCACTACCGCGTCTCTTATAATCATGAGGGGTTTTTTAGGATGTTTAACACCAACAATTATTTCCGTCCACGTATGCAGATATTAATAACGGCTGCTCTGATGGTCTCGCGCATATCATCGGTGCTAAGCGCTCGACAACAGCGAGGTGTTGGTCTCGTTGGTTTAGGTCGTTAAACATCTTGCAAATGCGTTACCCTTCGCTCGAAGGGTAATGAATTTGCGCTACTCTTCACAGCCGCTCGCCTGCGGAGCGTGCCCGCAGAAAAGTAGTCCGATGGTCTGCGCGTGTGAGGTGTCCCTAGAAAGCCAGCGTTGCTAGCTAGTGCACGTATTCATAGATTTACGTCGCATTGCTACAAAACGATTGATTGATATGTGGGGTTTAAAGTCCCGAAACCACCATATGATTATGTTGCTACAAAACGATACACTTAGCACTTTGATAAGTGGACTGGGTAGTTGCTGTGTGTGACAAGCTGTGCCTTCGCATTCATCGAGTTGTAAATTAAGCCTTTGTGTATGCATGCTTGTTCTAGTGCGTCGGTGCTTTAATTCCTATTGCGTTACGTGGGGCCCGTATTTATCATTTCATCATAATGCTGTCACGGTGTCGTGAATTCGTGACGATAATCTTCAGTGCTTACGAAGTGGGCGTGGTCTTAACAAAACGATCTCTTGAAGCCTCGAAGCTTCTAGAACATCGTAGGGTACGGTTTGCGCTGAACGTAGTGTAGTGGGGCGATAACAAAACTTGAAAGGAACGTGGCATATTTACTCTAGGTGACTGTGACTAGCACTGCCAAAGGGTGGCGTTTTCGCGTGATGCAACCATGCGCATATGAACCAAAGACAGTGACATTTCAATTCTCTGGTTTGTACCGAAAAATTAACCGTCTTGATCCTGTGTAAAGTATGCCTCTGCTATGATGGTATTTATTTTGCATTTAGCTGAGACAGACTATCGCTGATTAGCGAAAGGGAATGTCTGTGGCAAGAAACGCAGACACGCGATCGAAATCTAAAAATGCTCGTTAATGAACGCCCTCTTCAATTGAATTACTAATGAAGATATGCGAACCGCGATTTATGGTGTGTGAATAAAAAAATCTGGATTAGTTCGGAGCTTAATAAAGTACACACAAAATCAGTCCTTTGCCTGAAGTTTGCTTTCCCAGACATATCACTTCATTTCAGGTTCCAAAATATTTTATTGGTGAAACACATCTGTAAGGGGAGTGAGTGTCTGTGAAAGTGCAAATCGTCCTTGTATAACAAAGCTAGTAGAAACACGGATCACCAGATAATTAAACCATGAACTAATACTTCGATAAACAGACTAATGCGGTTTAAAAAAGGCAGCGATACCATTGTGGCCACGCCACCTTACTCGCAGGCATATATACGCCCGTATTCACAAACGCTCCTCGACTCGACTTCCACCCTCCACTTGACAGAGTTGAGCACTGCGCCACCGCTCGGCAGAAAATGACACTGCGCGACTCGAGAATCACAGCAGATTATTGCTGTTATGCGGTGACTTGTCGTACCTAGAGACGGCGCTCCCATCGACTTTCTCAAGTGAAGGTGAAGCGTCGAGTGAAGGGACGTTCTAGAATGCGGGGGATAGTCTCCTAGAATGAATGCAGATAGTCGCAAGTGCGCGCCGCGAAGAATCGACAAGCTACTTTGCATATCTATGAATTAGGAAACACTGTATGCTAAATGCCCCTATCAATCCAGCCCTCGTTGTCTTATCGCTAAAGAGCACCTAGCGCTGCCAACTTATCTCCTATGCAATAGGGAGATAAAGTTGCTCGCTAGGTATGCCGCGCATGCGCAGACCTTGCCTTTATTTATCCTATGGTGTGCTTGCCCCGCCGCGGTGGTGTAGTGGCTAAAGTACTCGGCTGCTGACCCGCAGGTCGCGGGTTCAAATCCTTGATGTGGCGGCTGCATTTCCAATGGAGGTGAAAATATTGTAGACCCGTGTCCTCAGATTCGGGTGCACGTTAAAGAACCCCAGGAGGTCGAAATTTCCGAAGCCCTCCACTACGGCGTCTGTCATAATCATATGGTGGTTTTGGGACGTTAAGCCCCACATATCAATCAATCAATCAACCTATAGTGTGCTTCGCTAGTGAACGGCTGCGTGTTCAGTGTTCCAAATTACTTTGAGAGCATCTGTTTGCACACAGGTTGGTGCATCTTTCCTCTCCTGTGTACTTAACCGCTTTTGCACTCCCCTTCGTGAGAATGTCTACGAGCGTGAACTTTAGAGTAGTTCATCATCTATCGCCTTGAGCGCCTAATTGTAGAGCGCCCGCAATTGATAATATTAGAGGCACGATAGGATTGCGCAAACTTTCGCGAGGCATTATTGTGTCTGAGTATCCACCCTTATTTAGGCTGGTGATAAGCATTCGGTGCATTTATTACTGTCACTGCTATATTGACTATCTTGTTCGCCAACTTCTTTCTTTGTTGCCATGAGACAAGAATGTCACGTGTGAGTCTTTGCAATATGAATAATGCAAATCGAAAATGACTATGTTGTCGATAAATCATGTCAAAAAATAAGTGTGGTACACTCACTAGCGCTTGTTTCTTTTGCTTATTTGGCTTTTTTAGAAGAGGCAGAAGATGACGGGTAAGTGAAAAAAAAAGCATGCTGACGTACAGCGGTCACGCTGCAATCCATCATTTTCTTTGCTAAAACATGTCCAGTTTCTTGTGAAGCCATGCTACCTTCAATGATTAGAGCCGTAGCGAGCTCACAAATGCGTAAAGTTCATCCCCACGGCATGCATATTCGTTAGGTACACTTTTTGAGTGTAAAGCTAGATTACATGTAATCCGGCTTGTTAGTGCAAACGAAGCAAAAAACACACCTTGCACTGTTTTCTAAATAGTTAATACAAAATTTTTTAAACAGTCACAAGTTATAGTTTTCACACCTTGCTCAGTATGGAGGAATATTCGTGCCAAACTACAACGGCTTATTTGCAAACTATAGGCTGTTCTACGTGAACTAGTAGGGGATACGTGCAGTCGCATCTGATTACGTGTGTGCACTGATTCCTTCTGCGTTCATCAAGGAATTCTCGTTAAACATCCCAAGCTCAGGAAAACGAATAGATAGAGCGCAACTACTAAAAGAAGAAACATCGACAAGAAAAAGCGTTCTTTCCTGTCCTTGTGCCTTCCATCGCTCGAGTAGTTACGCTGTAGTTACGCTGTAACTACTCGATTTCTTGCGCTGTTCAAATATGTTGATTCCAAATCACCACCGACTAAGCCAAGCATCCGTCTTACCAAGATTCAGGTGCACAATTGCTGCTCGCTTTTCTAATTTTATTATTTTTGTTCTAACTTATTTTTTAATGCACATATTGCAATATCATGCGCACTTCTAATGATTGAATCCTAACATCGATAGTTGTACAACTTGGTCCTAAAAGTGAGGTACCGTTGGCAGTAAGAAATTACAGATCACGCACAGGAGCTGGGCGGAAGGTTATTGTCGCCCAGCGCAGTTACGAAATTTGAGTGCTTTCATTTGCAGGTATCTTGACACTTCGCGTTATATGAGCGAATTCACCCACCAAAAACATGAAAAAAACACGAACACACAGGGTTCCTTAGGTTTTCACCCCAGGATCGGTGGCATCTCATCTGGCTTTTCACGGCGTCCACGATCGGCCAACCATTGACCAAGCTAAGCTGTATGTGTCATTCCTCTCGTGATGCAACTTTGTATTCACCATGACGTCATAAATTTTGACGATCCATGGCGTCATGACATCATACAGTGACGTCATCACGTGATGCTTTTTTGCATCACTTGCGTGGGTACCGACTGGAGACAGCGATGCCGGTTGATTTTAGCGTTTGATGATTTAAGGTTTTCGCCTTCTATAACGAAGTCATCGCAGCATGACTAGGGTGTGTCTCGATACAGAAGCACCAGTCACTCGCACACATCAGACAGTTTCGCCTTGATAGAAGTGAGGCCGGCTCTGGGGGGATGCGGTTCGCAGGCAGTCCAGCCTGCTGTCCTGTCGGCTCTTTGCGGTCATTGCGGGCGCAGTGTTCATGGCGCTGGTGGTCCTGTTTGGCGTCCCCAAGGACGATCAGCAGCAGCGCGGGCTATCGACAGCCGCACGTGAGTTGACCCTATATCCTCTTTGACATGTTGACACGGCATGTTGTCACAATGACAGATTACATGTACAGACGTTTCTGTTGCGAGTGCTGCCTTCAACGCACAATCATCTGAAAATTTGCACTCTGATACCAATGGCACAGCTCTAGTCGCCAGGTTCCGAGACAAAAATGGAAGACAACAACTTATTATAGGAAGAAACAATTAGACGTGAAGCTGCAAGATATTGTCTCACTGTTGTGGCGGTGAAGACATTAACCAAGGCTTTAGGTAAACATCAGAGTATTTATTGGGTGAACTTAGGCCGGGCACGATCAAGTTGCCCCAAATAGCCATCTGTGGAGCATGGTCATCTGTGGTCAAAATCTGTCCATCGGGTAAGACGCTCCGGCTCTCCCCACACGAGGCATTCTGCTAGATTCAAATGCTATCGCTTGTACTTTTTCAATGTAGTACACCACTCGTTCGTGAAGTGCATGCACTTCGGAATTGGTGATAACAATCTCAGAAGTTTCAGATACGTGAAGGTGCATCTTTCACCGAGTGATAACGCTGAAGCACTTTGCAGCCGGTAAAAAAGGCTCATCGCTTATGTGTTGTCACGCGGCAGTAACAGTGACGAAGGCAGCAGTCGGTGAAAGATGCACCTTCAAAATGTTCAATGCTGAACATTTTATTTGGGTGAATCTGTGCCCGGAAAATCGAAGGACAACGTGCAAGTGATTCATGCTGTTAACTGTTATCGTCGTAAATAGTTGTCGGCGCTCGACTAATCTGCGAAGCGGTAAAGTGCGTACACTTCCATACGTGTGCTATCGAAGATTCAAGCGTTATCACTTGTGGCTGCGTAAACTGGGGAATAAACTGGGTTATTCGCGTCCTGCGCGCAATCTTAGAAGCACGATCACAAGCACTGCCAAGAAAATGTTGTAGGCCCGTGTGCTCAGATTTTGGTGCACGTTAAAGAACCCCAGGTGGTCGAAATTTCCTTAGTCTTCTACTACGGCGTCTCTCATAATCATATTGTGGTTTTGGGACGTTCAACTCCACATATCAGTCAATCAACAAACACTCCCGAAGCTCCTCAAACACTGTATTGTATAGTCTGCACCGGATTTTCAAGGTTCTACGGGTGAAATCAAAAAGAGCACGTGTGGAAATTAAGAATGCCAGTATTTTTCAACGATCTTAGACTTCAAGCTCTTCCTAACTTCATTGAATTTGAGCGCAGTGCCTAATTTCATTTACACTTCTCAAGAAGTAAGTTGTAATGTAAAAACTGCACTCTGATAGTGCAGCAAATAAGCTGAAATCTTAGTGCACTTGTAGTGATCACTTCTACTGAGGGGTCACGATGTCACCGATTTCCTTGAGACAATGTGGAGTATTAAGCGAAGCATACATGAATACAGGGTATCTCATCGGGAGAGATTTCTTTGTTTCAGGAAACATTATTACATAGACGCTCCGTTATCTTAGGAGGGTTGTTTTACTGTTCAATTGGCGTCATCGATATAGGCATTAATGAGTTCTACAACAACTCGGTGAAAGATTTAAAGCTCTTTACCGTCCGTATTTTGTCACAGGTCTAGACCTTCCTTCGGTGCCGAACGCCCATCTGCCATGTGAGACTCTGGTTAACGTGCATTGCTGGTCTACAATACGCAGTATACGCTTGTCTCAGACTGGTGGCTTAACCAGAGTGTGTCACACCAGCCGCGTGCCCCCCCCCCTCCACTTCACGAATTTTCTTTTTTTTTTTTATTTTTTGCCATACCAAATGATGCTCAACCATGTCTGGCTCCCCGACCCCCGCTTCAGATCGTGGAAAGCCCGTCTTGTCCACCCCCTTCCCCAAAATAACTTCTGCCTATTCCCATGTCTCATACTTGATATAACACATGACGAATTAGATCAATCTAATTCTCTTGAGTGGCCTGTTTCTAATGATTTAGAAGAGGTCGACCAACTCGGGCAATAGCGACTCTTAGAACGTCTACTGCAAGGGATGAACGGGAACTGGTGCTAACTTAATATGCTCGCGCTGTGCACCTAATAATCCCTTCCTCCCATATTCCCAAACTGCGGCCCAGAGCCGTCCTTTTCTTTGAAATAAAGGTTCTATTTATTCATTCATTTGCGGACAAAAATTTTTATAACAGCTTTTGGGGGCTCTCAGTCTTAAATTCACAAAATGAGTTCGTTTCCGTTAGTTTTCCATGGGTTACTCGTGTTCATTTCGTAATATAAGCAGTAGGAAATAAATTGAATTTTTCTAGGGGCTAGTTTCTTTGTGAGACAGTTTCATTGGTCTTCTTTTAGACCTTTTTTTTTCTTTTTCGTGTATCTGCGCAATGTTTTTACATCACCCTGTGTAAGGTTCCTTTACTATCTGTAACGTACGAATGTCGTGAAAGCAAAATCACTCAAAACGTGTGGCATATCCTTGATTCTTCTTTTTTCGACGTTTGTTTTTTTTTGTTTCAGGGGCCTGGTCCAATTTTTCGGGAAGCTTTTCTCTGGCAGGCGCACGCAACTCCGGTAAGTCACACCTACGTCTCCGTCAAAACGCAATGCCAGCCATGAAATCTCCTTTCTTCTTTCCAGCGGACCGACAAGACAAGTTAAACAATTCCGGCACACATAACGGTAAAATTATACTCATTTCATACCGAACGCTTCTTCTGGCTCACTTAGGCGTGAACTTTATGTGCTGTGGTTCTACATACTGCGGAGTACGCAACATATTTTTATGTTCCATCTAGTAATGCTAGTGGGAAATTTTAATCAGTACAGGGAATGCGGTCGCAGAGGAAGAAAGATAGGGGCAAGTGGCCGATAACCGTAGCAACAGTCTCGAATGACGTTGGTAATCTGGGCTTTTGGATGGGTCACTTTTTTTGTGCTATCCACCTTCTTTTTAAAAGGTACATCTTGCTTGCTGCTCTCTTCTTGTGATGAGTGCGGGACATGACACCAGGTGTGTAAACTTTGCCGCTGCTGTACTGTCTATTTATTCTAATCATGCACGCACTGGAAAGGATAAAAAAGTGATGGTCAATTAAAAAGTCGAGGTGGATGCCAAGAAATGGGATGCATGGCCGAGGCCGGCGACGTGTTGTTTGAAGGGACGAAATGTTCAAACTGCAGGCACGCAGTGAAATTTTTTTTGCAGCACGGGGTTCGTAGGAAATCATTTGGAGAAGCAAACTGAAGTCGTCTTGCGTTATGCAGCATAATTCGATGATGACAATCACTATAATCTCGCCGTAAATGAGTTTGTTCATCTTAAAATATTTGCGGAAACACTCGCTGCAACCCATTATTTATCTACAAGGCACACATAATTAAAGGGAACGACCTTAAGCATTATGGCGGTTCTGGATTTGACGAAGGTAGACAGAGCCAGCGAGAGAATGATGGTTCACGTGTAACTTTGACTGTGTTTATAGTATCGTTGAAGATGATCTATAGTCATCGTGTCCGGCTGGCTTGTTGCAGGACAGCCCACACAAGCTCGCCCACTGCTGTGCGTCGTGTCTCGCTCGCTGAACAACCCGATCCAGTACCCGCGCCAGCACTGCACGCACATCGTCTATCGCGACGTGGCCTACAACCCGACCTCCGGACAGTTCACCCCCGTGAATTGTAACATTTGTTCTCTACTTCGTGCTGTACTTTGATATTAATGTCGCCAAACATAAGAATTTTGGGTGTTCTAGAACTTTTATTATCCCATAATTAGATTTTCGAATACCGTCAAACAGTCAAGCATATAATGAACGAACGTTACGTACGATTTGATAACGTTCAAGTATACAAAATTTTAGGTGGTCAGAGTAGCATTCCAACCATTGGTAAACGTGGCTGCGCCAAAATTTCAACGCTTGCAGCTCAACAGTATATAGACAATACAACGGGCCATATACGAAGATCCAACATTCTTTTTCACGTTCTAACTTGCCATGTTAGCCAGATACATTAAGCATGATGCTGAACGTGAAGGTAACTCTGTAGCCTAAGCCTATTAGAGTAAATCAAAGCAAATGTAAGGGGCACACTGCAAGACCTAACGAGAAGTTTGACAAATTGCTCTGCATTGATGTGGTTAATATTGCATCTTAGTGTTGTTGCACCTTGAGGATATCCCTTGCACTACGTCTGTGAAAGTTGTTCTAGTATGATTTCGCTTCATTTTAAGCAAAGCGAATAATTTTGAAGGTTTTCAGCTTCAGATCCTTCAGTGAAAGAAATAGTGAGCTTGTTGGTACGGAAGCACGATAAAACAGAAGCTAATTTCATGTATAAAACTTTAAAAACCATACGATAAAGTAAAATAACACCCTTCAGCGAGAATATTCTGTCTTCGTTTCTTGAACCTTAATGACACAACCTAAAGCGCGATACGTTGGCAACAAATCACCAAAACCAGTTTCGAAAGCCGGGGGTGCTTGATGTGCGTTCGGTTTCGCCCCGCGCAGCGCCCACATTTGTGGCACTTCGGATGCTGGTCGAGGTGACGAAGCAACGGGCGCTGGTGGCCGTGGCCAACTTGGAGCATGAGAAGACACCCGAGAGGGCACGCCGATTGGCCGCGGCCTTGGTCAAGTGGGTTCCATCATCAGGATTCCACGGCGTGGCTGCGCTAGGCATCGATGGTACTTCCGACAAGCTGCCAGAATTGGGCCCGTTATTCAAGGCAAGCTTTCTCGCTGAATGAGCGACTGACGAGACGTCGTATGCTAGTATGGTTCAAGGCCACCACTATGAGGGCTACGGGCAAACAGTTGCATGGTCGGATCTTGTAATTTGTTGAGAGAACAGCTTGCAACCACAGCTTAATATGTGGAGCTCTGTGTTGTGAGCAGCGACTGGGTATCTCGACGCACACATGAGGCCTTTTCTGGTGGTTAATCTTGTACACATACTTTTATTGACTCCTATATTATGAGTTTGTTTTTTGTTTTCAATAAATTGTCAGTTGCTAGAACATGTCTGTGTTGTTCGCTCCTTCCGGTGTCAACTTTTTTCGCACAGTTCAACTCGGAATGAATTACCATCTCACACCAACACTCTGTTTTTCCAAGTAGCATAACGCTGTAAATCAGCTTGACGTCACAAACTGCTAAATCTTGAGGTTATCAGTAACTCCATTTGATGGCGTCATCTGATGACGCCATCATCACTTGTTCGGAGGTAGGCCGATTATAGACGTAATTAAATATTGCGTAAAGGGCAGAAAGCTTTAAGGGAGATGAAATGATATGAACTCTACAATCTACTAAGGAAGTAAAGGTAATTTTTAAGAAGTGTTTCGTGAGTGCTCTAGCCCAGGCTTTCCTTTTGTAACATTTGTTTCTCTGTGCTTTTCTTGCTTTAGGTTGACTATGAGTGGTCTTCGCGTGACTGTGTTTAGCAAGAGATTGAATAGCTCGGTTTCCCTTTTACTCGTTCAGCTCTTCCCCATAGTGTTAAGTAGTAATGAACTATTCTCAGAAACCTGAGAATAACTTGCATAAGTATGCCACATTCAGCTGCCATGGCAGACATGCTTAAGGCTCGTTCGTCAGAGGGCATATCATCTGTAGCGCGCTTAGCTAATGCTTTCTCAGCAAGCCAGTGCTTTTGCATCCAAATCAGTTTGCTTGAAAGCTGGCTCAGATGATATGTTCACTGTTATTGAATACTAAACGTATAAAGTTCCTAAGGCATTCAGTTGTGGTGAAATGCAAAAACAAGCTTTGATGTTTGGTTCCTGCCCTGTCACGCACGTGCTTCAGCTTGAGGCTGTGTGCAACACTAAGTAAATCTCACTGTCACCGGTTGTTTCGTGATGTGTCGGGGTGTCTTTAGATTGAATCTCTCTTTATAAAAACCTTTTCAAGGTCATTGATTTGTTTAGGGTATTATCAAATGAAGTTAGAGGATGGCCCCGCAATAAACCCTTCTCAATGCATTATATTGCCCAGGAGCTACAGACTAGCCTGAAACCGGAGAATCTTCAATTTCTGGCAGCCGTCCATGTTCGTGACTGGGACATTCCTTCAAGCCTTGTCGTTGGCCGGCTCGCGGCTATAGCACCGTGAGTTCAGAGCACCACCCAAGCTTGTCGCCTCAAATAGCCACCTATATCGAAGTTAATATTAGACACTGGTTTCTATTGCCACTAATTTGGCACTGATGTGCAGATGCTCTTCTAACTTCCCTTTGCCGTCGCCTATTATACTATACATCGCTACGCTATACGCTTTACCATGTCACCTCCTCATTTATTTTATTTTCAACTCCCTAGCTATTTTATACCACACACGGTTATGGTATGATTTACTATCACTTCCTTCAACCTAACTGATATCGTTCCTTCTGACCCTCACTATTCTCCGCTTTCTCATCACACTCACATCACTAGTCAACCTCACTTCCTTTTACTGTCCCGTACGCAATAAAACTTCGGCAATGAAAAAGGTCTACTAGGCATCGAATTCCTCTAACATAAACGGTTGAATGGTCTATTCTAATGAAATAAGTGCGGATCATCGTAAACGGGACAGACTGAAAGTCTATAGTGAGGGTCACATTTAACTTGCCGTTCGCAGGTACCTCGACTACCTCGTTCTGGAGACGCACTACGAGGATCGCTACAACGCCTGTCAAATCGCTTACTCGTCAGTCTTCTACTCGACGAGCGCACAGCCTTCACCCAGCGTACCCATCGGTCAGGCGCTAACGTGGATGACCAGCCTGCTGACGGATCAACGGCAGTACGTCACCACCTGCTTCTCGATCAACATGGGCGCCGTCGTGTTCCGTGATGCAACGGAGACGCGCGGATACTGCTCGGGCAGCGGCCTTGTCTCCTACATGCAGGCACGTTGACGGCGTCCTCACACCACACGTTAAAGGCTCGCACTTTCACCTACAAATATGAAACGTGCGGGAAACTATAAACAAAAACCCCTTGATATTGTGGAAGAATAACGCCACGAACAGAGCTGTAAACGCACATGGCACGTCAATATCATCTATCATTTGTTAGAAAGCGCTAGGCCATGCGTTCTTTTTGTCCTGTGCTCTACGCTCTTTTGCAATGTTCATGCACCGCATAGCACCCCTGAGAAAAATTTTACGGTGAACTCCCTTATTGCTAGCGAAGACGCGTATGCTTGGATGTTTTCTCGTTTTATCAAACTTTTTTTAGTGCGTCATCTCCCCAAATTCTGTAAGCGAATTTATGAACGTCTAGGTTAGGTTAGAATAGGGTTCTTAGCCTGGCGGGTTCACTAGCGCGTCTCTCCTCTCTGTAGATATTTTGATAAACGTTGTTGAGGTACTGCGAGGGACTGTTTGAAACACATTTAGTACGCTGCTCTTCAGAGCGTTTTTTGTTGTTGTTGTTGTTGTTATGACCCAGAGAGTGCAATTAGTGAGAGAGAAATATTTGTATCTAATATTCTATTGTAACTTTTAAAAAGTTCATTAGAGTTATCCATGCTTTCTTTCCACCAGGGCTTCCGAAATTTTAAGAAAAGCAATTTTCTTAATTCAGTAAATCCTGTTCGTTAATCTTTCATATGTCGCCTATTATTAACTCTCTGTAAATGCCTAAGACTGACACAGTATTTCGAGACACTGGGTACGCTATTGCAAGAAAAATACTGCCATAGTATGATTTCTGTGTTTAGATAATTCATCATAATAAAATTTCAACTGAACATTTTCTCATCCGTTCATCGTGCTTTGTTCTTGCATAAGTAAAATCAGATGTATCACTGGAGATATTGTGCGATTTGGTTCTGGGTTACATTTATTACGTGGTTCGCGGGAAGCGGCACGTCGAATGACTCGTCGAACATGGTAGTGCCTTCAGCAAAGTGACACACTACAAAACGAAGTAAAATAGGCGCATTTATTTCTCAGGAGGCTGAATTCACCAAAGCTCAATGCATCTTGCTTTTATTTTTGTCTATGCAAAGCACCTTTCTGCTGGGAGCTGTGTCCATCCCTCGGTGACCGTCCGCTCCCCCACTGCGCATGCGCCAGCTCTCCCCTCTCTTCGCGCTCACGAGAGGAGGTTGGCGTTGCCCCAGTTTTGTTTTTTCCTCCCCGATTATTTCTCCGCCGCAGCTGTGCGCCTGTATACGATGCTGTACGCACAGGCTCCGTTGCGCTCTTCTAGCAGCACTGGGTTTTCACCTTGCGGCCCACACGCGGTATTACACAAAAATAGGAGGAGGTGGGGCGAGTAACATAAACGGTAGACAAAATACGCACAACTTCACGCACAAATTAAACTTACACGGAAAAATAGAAATCGAAACGCAAGTGAACACAAGCGCTGCTTCGTATCCCAACTAGATTCCCCAAAGTTGAAGAGATGGTGTGATTTTTGTCTTAACCACTCGTCGACACAATTAACTAGGACCAGAAATGGTACTCTCAATACCGTACGAACCGTCTCAAAGGGTTGAGATTCTGTTTTGTTCTTTTCTGCAGGTTTGCAAGGGTGCCGAGTGGCGGCCCACCTCAACCGTGGCCAACTTGGATGCACTGTCTGTGTTGCGACTGGGCCACGGCCGCGTGGAGAGCCACGAGGACGACCCGCTGCTCGCCAGCAAGGTGAGCCATGCGCTGGCCAACTATCCGCGGGCATGCGTGGTCGCGTACGACGTCGATCTCGATGACTACGAGGGACAGTGTGACAAGGAGCCGTTCTCCAGACTGCGGAACCTCCGCCATGCAGAAGGTACGTGTGCGTCAATTCTGGGGCTGGAGTAGGCGGACTAAAATTAGTCGTTTCCTGCCTTGGGAGACATCTGTATACGTAGTCTATCTATCGGCAGCAGCAGCAGCGAAGTCTTATAACCAAGTGATAAATAACCGAAAAGTTAAGCGAGAAAAGCACTGACCCTCTAGAACATTTTGACGATTTCCCAGGACAATCGACCATTATCCATGAAGGACACATGAGGATGCGATATAAAATGTTCGAAACTTGCGAACACAATGCGGTTTGTAGAGCGACACTGAAGTTTTACCAGAATATTTCAGTATATCTCTGCCGCACAGAACCAGGAACTTTTTTGCAGCTAACATTATTCGTCAGATATCAATTTTCTCGGGGTTTCCCGTTCACTTACGGCAGGCCGCCGGTGCCACCAGCGGAAGATAGCGGTACATGCACGTTCCTCAAATCCTGGTTACGTGAATTTTTTATCGCTGATGCTTGCACTGGTAGCCCGAAAAGAAGGGTACAAGGCATGCAGCTTTTTCTCAGCGCTGTGTCCATCCCTTGGCGACCGTCCGCTTCTGCACTGATAATGCGCCAACTCCCAACCCCCTCTCCGCGCTCACGTGAGCTAGAGCGCTCGTTTGTGTCCCTTCCGTGTTCGTCTATTCGCAACCAAAATACATCCATACTAACTAGCCCAACTTTTAATACTGTTGCTTTTGTAAGGCAAGAAACAGCATTGGTATATTGCGAACGATGAGAAAATGCTGTCAAGGACATGTTCCGAAAAAACCTGTTTTACCGTTTGCCTTTGCTATGAATATTAAAACTACACGCTCTATGGTAAAGCGGAAAGGCGGGCGATTAGAAACATGTACACTTATGGACTTATTCAGTGTCTACATTGGACTGACTGCCAGATGAGCTAATATCAGGCTACGTGAGCATGATAATTCCTTGAAGGGAGAGACTCCTCCTCATCTCGCCAGTAATATTCGAGAATGCGATTGCACGCCTTCGTTGGCACAAACCTCATCGATCGCGCCTTACGATTAACGCACACGTGAGATCGCCGAAGCCTGACATGGCCAAATGGGTAGCAATTTTATCGGTCAGACGTCGGTGTCATTATCAGAAGATATTTATCACTTGTAACCACGTCTGTGGTTTACGTTTTCTGTATACATTTCAATTTTTTACATAATTTATTTGTTCGACGATCACTTGTTCCGCCTTATTCCAACGTGTTTTGGCCTGCTTTGTACAATTTATACAATTTCAACCTGTAAAATCTACCTGGCAAGCTGTTTTGAAAAAAAAACCACTCTGAGCAATTTTACCAAATTTAGCACCGTTACTGTTTGCCTCGAGCTTACTTTTTTGGCAGTTTCTAATATTTACAGTTTCAATAGTTCTTTCTTTTGCAGTCCGTAATGACCCACAAATGGCGGCGCAGACCTTGGGCAGTAAGTTACTTTTGCTTTTGTAACTATACAACACTCCTATAGCCATATCCTCAGCACTAATACGAAACACTGTAGCAGTACCTACGCAGTACACGCGCTTCAACTCTAGGGCAAACTCCCTAGTATTGTGAACAGCTTCATTTTCGCTTCTTTTTTATCTTTTGTACGAACTCGTTTGTCTTTTATTTCTCTTTAGAGTCAGCTGATGACGAACTCAAGAAGCGCTGCATGCCGTATGGAAAAGGTAAGCTATGCTTTCTGATTAGCTATTAAGGTATGTGGCGTCATGCAAACATCACATTTGAGGGCCGACTCTTTTGAATACTATTAAAGCAGCGTGTAGACAGAAAGTTCGTCTCCATTAAAGGTAGTTAAAATATATCAGTACGTCTTGACGTACTTTTTCATAAAGGGTTCTAGTGCAGGAACTCTCGCTCACTGCAAATTCAAACCAACGAAGAGACGTGGCTCGAAGTGGGTCACATATTTTCCCTATTTCTATTAGACTAGATTATTCTCGTAGATTAAATTAATCATTGCTTTAAAGCACAATGTACGAAAGGTAAGAATGCGGTTGATGATACACTGTTCTGTTCATGGCATTGAATTACTGAATGCTCAAGGATTTCTTCCACTGCTTGCGCACAGAGAACAAGCGTCCGCTCGTCTGCGTGCTGTCCGATCGCATCGACGTCGACCGCAACGTGTCCAAGCTCTTCTGCACTCACATCGTGCTCTCGTTGCGCCGCTACGGTCGGCTGGACGCTCTGCAGGACATAACCAAAGGTACGCGTATACCCACTTTTTCAGAGAACGTGGCGGGTGAAGAACAATATGTGTTACTCGAAGGCAGTGCCGTAGTAGTCTCTTCTTGCCAGTCGACTCTATGATCTTCGCCACCATCCTTCGAGAAACTTTCAGTGCCTATTCTTGTCTTGCACTGCTTTCAGGATCAAAGTCATTGCAAACTCTCTCTGTGCCTTAATTTGTTTTTCCTTCTTAATTGGCCCACGTTCGACCGAGTGACAATTTCATGTGGCGGCATCATCATTTAACTGACGTGGTTGATTGGGCGAGTTGGTACGACAGGACTCACATAAAAAAACAGCGCCAATAACGAGGAACAAGAAAAGAAGGAGGCAGACCGCGGCAATGACTTACAACAAGATTTATTTGCTGGAACCACGCAATATATACTTGAGCAGTATCTGACAAAAAGAGAAAAGACAAATCAAAGAAAACAGAATTCACCTAACAACCGAGTAATCATCCTGATAACGCGCCATGAACGGCCTTCGATTGCTCTATTACAAAAAGAAATAGATTTTCTTCAGAACGTTGGTACACGTGTTGTTCATGGTGCGTTATCATGATGGTTACTCGGTTGTTAAATGAATTCTGTTTTCTTTCATTTGTCTTTCCTCTTTTTGTCAGGTACTGCTCAAGCATATATTGTGCGGTTCCAGCAAATAAATATTGTTGTAAGTCAGTGCCACTGTTTGTCTGCATTTTTTCTTGTCCCTCGTTATTGGCGCTGTTTTTTTATCTGAATCATGTAACAGCATGTTATGTTACGTTACGATGAAGTCGCGGTGACGTCATGGTGATGCCACAAATATTGGTGATTTGTTCACTTATTAATTGAAAAGTACCTTACAGGTTTGAAGGCATTTATTAAGGGAAGGGGGCGAGGGAGTTTACAGTGATATCAGTAGCTAACTCATAATGAAAAAAGTGCTGCAGAGCATGTTATTAATAACAACAAAATACTTCGTAAAACATTACCAATGCAGTCAGTCATCGTAATTCAACAATACACAAAAAGTGGATTGCAGCATGTCAATCAACAGGACACGCAACACTTCACAATATGAAAGAGCTTGAAAGTTAAACGAGAGATACGAAAGTTTTGAAGACACTGTGACGTTATATGGTACTGTCATCAAGTTATAATTGCTTGCATCACTTGAGTTCACGACGATGGCGAATTTTCGCGTTTGACGAGGTATCTAAGGCTTCACTTTAAAATTAATGTCGAATAAAAACCGCAAAGCTTAGCGATGCTACTCAGTTTCACGGTTGTCTTCAGTAGCATCGCATGGCTGCGTTTACAAACTTTTCGCATTACTTCAGTTATGCGCGCAAGAAAACACGATGCCAGTCATGGTATGTTTCAAAAACAAACATGTGAAGAGCTATTACAAGAGGGCAGATGAATATTTCATGATTAAGGTCGGTTAGAGGTGAGAAAAGCGAGTGGAAATGCTGACAAGTGAATCTAAACAGCCTGACGTAATGCTTTCGTCTAAGATTGTATTCTAGCAAATGTTAGTAAGTTTCGCGTTCAAGTCTCTCTTATGCAAAGCTGACAATTACACTCAGACTCGTAATACGAAGCTACCAACATCGTTAACGGCTACAGTGATGAGGTGTTAATCTTTTTTCTGCCATGTAGCTGATTGTTAATTCGAAGTTATAAAATACACATGATCTTACTCTGGTGTTTTTTTCAATCTCACTGGAACGTTCACATCGTATATATTGTTACGTGATTTCGTCTGACTGAAAGAGGGCATAGTGGGGCATACCCAAGGAAGGTGCCTCGGACTGAGAGTAAAGAAGTGGACGTTGTGAGTGAGCTGCGTTGTGTCTGCGGACCGACAACTGTTATTTTCCACGTAACATTTTGGTGGAGGTGCTGGGTGCTCTTCTGACAACGGAGCTACGCAGTGGACGCCTCCTTAAGTCTGCTACCATGGCTCCGGGTGAGGATACGGCTTCGCCACCTACCTCAGCAACGACAGCAACCCGGTACGTCGCCCTAACGCAACCCCGTGATCCCGGTACCTTTACTGGAGAGGACAACGTGAATGTGGACAAGTGGCTTAGCATGTACGAGCGCATCAGCAAGCAATATGGCTGGGACCCAACCGTTATGCTTGCGAATGTCATTTTCTATCTTGACAAGACCCCTCGCACCTGGTTTGAAACCCACGAGCACGAAATCACAAGCTGGGAAATGTTTAAACAACAGCTCCGCGACCTTTTGGCAACCCGTTTGGTCAACAACTTGATGCCCGAAAGCAATTGGCTGTCCGTACACAGACGCCCACTGAGCCCTACTTGACTTATATTCAAGACGTCTTAGCGTTGTGTCAAAGGGCCGATCCCAACATGACTGAGGCCGACAAGATTTCGCACGTGTTAAAAGGAATCGCCGACGATGTGTTCAGTCTACTTGTATTCACCAACGTAACGACCATGGACGCCGTGATCAAAGAGTGCCGCCGTCTCGAGCAGGCGAAGAGTCGACGCATTTTGCAGCAGTTTCAGCGCCTACCCAACACCGCGGCAACGTCGTCTTGCGAAGCCACTCCTTGTCATCCGTCTACAACCGACGACGTGACGCGCATCGTCCGACGTGAACTCGAGGCCGCTTACCCGGCTGCCAACAAACCGACGTTGCCCGACGCCTCAACGCCAGCTGTCGCCTTGATCCAGGCTGTTGTCCGCCAGGAATTTGCTAACCTTGGCATCCTGTCCACTGCATCCACACTGGATAATACTGGCCCCTCGATAGCTTCTGTGGACATGAGACGTCGCCGTCCGTACTCTATCCGAACCAGGAACCCGTCTGAATGGCGAACAGCTGATGATAAGCCAATTTGCTTCCGCTGTGGTCGCGCAGGACACATCGCTCGTTACTGCCGCAGCCAATGGCCATCTATGTCTTCTGGCTCATACTCCGCTTACAGTAACTCATTCCGTCCACCAAACCACCGTTATCCGACCTGCACCGAGTCTACAGCATTTACTGCCCCTGAGGACTACGGCCACCGTGCCCCGTCGTCGCCACCGCCTCAAAGCCGCCCTTCTCGTTCAAACACGCGTCGCCGCTCTCCCTCGCCATCGTTCAACCGCCGCGCGTCCCCGGAAAACTAGGCTGCGCAGCTTCTGGAGGTGAAGCTGCCCTGTCGACCTTACCCAAAAATCCTCTGTTGCCCTTACGTTTGAACCGGAACACCCTAGAAGTATATGTTGATGGTACAGCTGTTGAAGCTTTGATAGATACGGGCGCTCACGTCTGTATTATGAGTTCGCGTTTTCGTCGTCGCATGAAGAAGGTCCTCACGCCCCCTTTGACCAGTGTCGTCCAAGTTGCAGATGGTGCAAAAGTCCCTGTCGTCGGTATGTGCACAGCTCAACTTACCGTAGCCGGTCATCAAGTGGTCGTCCTTTTTACCGTGCTTGAAACATGTCCCCACGACCTCATACTAGGCCTCGATTTTCTTGCCGCCAATTCTGCTCTGATTGATTGCTCCGCTGGTGTGCTCCGCCTTGAACTGCCACAAATCAGTGCCGCCCCGTACCAACCTACATGCCGATTACAATGCAGCGATTTTGTTCGCCTGCCCTCGAAAACTGTGACGTACGTCGATTTTCTGTGCTCACCAGCTGTGCCCGACGGTGACTATTACGCTACGCCTCTCACCGACGTACTCCTTGCGCACAATGTTGCAGTGCCCTATACGGTGCTCAGCATCACAGATAACAAAACTTGTCTACCTCTTGTCAATTTCGGCTACATGAATCATGTGCTTCCACAAGGCATTTCTGTGGCCCACCTGTGTCCGTTGCTCGATTCACAAATTGAAGTGCTTGCCTTAGACACACTTGCTTCACCGCAGCGCACATCACTCGCAACACATTCGGGCAGCTGTCAAATTGTAGACATGATCGCCACAGATCTTCCGCCTCCGAAAGTTGAAGCCCTACAACATCTTCTCGAGGCCTACCAGGATATTTTCGATTTTGGTGACCGACCTCTTGGGCAGACGTCCTTTGTCCAGCATCGCATACACACAGGTGATGCCAACCCTGTTCACCGCCGTCCCTACAGAGTGTCTGCTTTTGAGCGGAGCATAATTCAGAAGGAGGTGAACAAGATGCTAGCGAAGGACATTATTGAACCATCCTCCAGTCCCTGGGCATCCCCGGTGGTATTAGTTAAAAAGAAGGACGGATCGTGGCGATTTTGTGTGGACTATCGCCACCTTAACAACATCACCAAGAAAGACGCATACCCTCTGCCCCGCATTGATGACGCCCTTGATTGCCTCCATGGTGCCGCCTACTTTTCTTCCATCGATCTTCGTTCTGGTTATTGGCAGATTGCCGTGGACCCCATGGACCGAGAGAAGACGGCTTTTGTAACACCCGATGGCCTCTATCAATTCAAAGTCATGCCTTTCGGCTTATGTAATGCCCCCGCCACCTTTGAACGAATGATGGACTCCCTGCTCCATGGATTCAAGTGGTCTACGTGTCTTTGTTATCTGGATGACGTGATTGTGTTTGCTCCCACTTTTGAAGCGCACCTTGAGAGACTGTCAAAAATTCTTGATGTATTCCGTCTCGCCGGCCTTCAGCTGAATTCATCTAAGTGCCGGTTTGGTCGCCGTCGCATTACAATACTTGGACATATTGTTGACGCTTACGGTGTACAGCCTGACCCAGAAAAAGTTCGAGCTGTGAAGGACTTTCCTGTGCCGAAAACCGCCAAAGATGTCCGCAGCTTTGTGGGGCTCTGCTCCTATTTTCGGCGGTTCATCAAGAACTTCGCGGAAATCGCTCGGCCCCTAACAGATTTACTCAAACCGGATGAGACGTTTACCTGGGGCCCTCGCAAGCAGCAGCATTTTCCGACCTGACCACTTGGCTCACTTCTTCTCCTGTGCTGGCTCACTTCGACCCTACGGCACCGACGGAAGTGCGCACCGATGCCAGCGGTTACGGAATAGGCGCTGTGTTAGCTCAGCGACAACGTGGGCAGCATCGCGTGATAGCTTATGCCAGCAGGCTGCTGTCCACCTCGGAGCGTAATTATTCCATCACAGAGCGCGAATGCCTAGCGCTGGTGTGGGCAGTCGCGAAATTTCGCCCTTACTTATACGGCCGACCATTTATAGTTCTTACCGACCACCACGCTCTCTGCTGGCTCGCCTCCCTCAAAGATCCCACAGGTCGTCTCGCCCGCTGGGCACTCCGCCTCCAGGAGTATTCTTACACCGTAGTGTACAAATCAGGAAAACTGCATAAAGATGTGGATTGTCTGTCACGCTACCCTGTGGCCGACTGCGATCCTACGAGCACTGATTCTGTGGGCTGCGTCCTTTCCACCTCCCAGCTGCTTCATCTCGGGGACGAGCAGCGTCGCGATCCGGATATCAGCCGCCTAATACAACAGCTCGAATCTTCACCGCAAGACGCTTCCGTTCGCATGTTTACCTTAAAAGACGACACCTTATATCGGCGTAATTTATCGCCCCATGGTCACGACCTACTTCTGGTCATACCAAAGCACCTGCGTTCTACAGTCCTACGCGAGCTCCATGACGCGCCAACCGCGGGTCACCTTGGTGTCTCTCGCACATATGACCGTGTACGCCGCCGCTTCTACTGGCCTGGCCTTTCACGTTCTGTACGTCGCTATGTCAACGCTTGTGAAATTTGTCAGCGTCGCAAAAAGCCGTCGAGACTACCTTCCGGATATCTTCAGCCCATCGACATCCCATCGGAGCCATTCTTCCGTGTTGGTTTGGACCTTCTCGGTCCCTTCCCAACATCCGCCTCCGGAAACAAGTGGGTCGCGGTGGCTACGGATTACGCGACCCGTTATGCAGTTACGCGAGCCATGCCAACAAGCTGCGCTACAGACGTCGCTGATTTTC
Organism: Rhipicephalus microplus; assembly: GCF_043290135.1. NCBI lineage: Eukaryota > Metazoa > Arthropoda > Arachnida > Ixodida > Ixodidae > Rhipicephalus > Rhipicephalus microplus. Next base: position 2,281 of record NW_027465290.1, on the reverse strand, counting down.
TACTACGCGATCTCATTTTAGTGTATGGAGCCCCTCGTCAACTGCTGACAGACCGAGGCCGTACGTTCCTTTCGAAAGTGGTTGACGATATCCTGCGTTCCTGCTCTACCCAACGTAAGCTCACGACATCGTACCACCCCCAGACAAACGGGCTTACAGAACGTTTAAACCGCACCTTGACAGACATGCTATCGAAATACGTCTCGGCCGACCATCGTGATTGGGACCTTGCACTACCCTACGTGACGTTCGCATACAATTCCTCCCGGCATGACACTGCCGGGTACTCGCCATTTTACCTTCTGTTTGGACGCGAACCAACATTGCCGTTGGATACCTTCCTGCCAGCCGCTGCGCAGTATACTTCTGAATATGCACGCGACGCTATTACCCGAGCTGACCATGCTCGTCAGCTTGCCCGCAGTAGATTAATGGCGTCCCAAGACTCGAAGAAGCATCGTTACGACGAGCGGCATCGCGACGAACACTTTCCAACAGGCTCCCTCGTTCTTCTTTGGTCCCCTACGCGACATGCAGGCCTGTCAGAAAAACTTCTCTCTCGTTTCACGGGCCCATACCGCGTGCTTAGACGAGTGACCGACACTACATATGAAATTGTCCCTGATAGTCCATCAACCTCTTCCGCTCTGCTGTCAAGGGACATCGTCCACGTATCAAGGCTCAAGCGTTACCACACTGCTCCTGCTGTGGCCCCGTAAACTCGCCGGGTCGGCGCTTTTGCCGCCGGGGGTCGTGTTACGTGATTTCGTCTGACTGAAAGAGGGCATAGTGGGGCATACCCAAGGAAGGTGCCTCGGACTGAGAGTAAAGAAGTGGACGTTGTGAGTGAGCTGCGTTGTGTCTGCGGACCGACAACTGTTATTTTCCACGTAACAATATGAAGGGTTTCTTTTTTCCTCAACAGATTTGTAAAGGCCAGTACTCTCATCATACAAGGTGTTACAGTTAGCGAACTTATTTGTGTTGTTTTCGGTAAGCGGGCGCACGAAGACATAGGCTGAAATAGTATTTTCTTGATGTCATTCACTTTCCATTGACACTGCACTGATGAGCTTTCAGAAACAGTTAGACAGCAAAATAAGGCAAAAATAAAAAGAACTTTCGGTCATATATATTGTCCTGCAACAAAAATTTCATACTAGTTTACTTAGGAACAGAATGAAGCACCACTTTCCCACAGCTAGGGTAATACTAGTCTCTAAATTTTGGCGTCTTATTCTTGAAATTTCTTTCTAATATAACAGGTCTAAGAGCACCAAAGCTAAAGTCTATTGCAATTGTGGATGGAATTAGTTAATTCTAACAGTGTACTCAGCAAGCTTCATTTTCAATAAATTATGAGCTCAGATAAAAGGCACGTACATTACTTGGAATAAAGAATAAATGCCCTACTTGAGTATTTTTGTTTTACTTTCTATTTACCTTAATAACGGCGCTGGCACATTGGTATGATATATATTTTTGTATTTTTTTTAATCGTGCCAGTTCGGTTCAGCAAGCGTTCTATCAGTTTTGAGCTATTTCAATCTACAATGCGATTCACCTTGACTCATAACCTGCTAACTAGATTAAATTATAGAGCCTGTCAGTTTGACGTCATAGTGAACTAGTGCAGAAAATCAAATGATGTCACCGCCCACTTTTTTAGAACAACTTCTCTTTTTTTTACTTATGAAGATTTTTCCCATTCGAGGGGCTTTTATGTTATAGCATTGGTATGATTGACCAACGACACTCGTATAATTTATTTCCAGTGTTTTTTTCTTCTCTGGCGCTTAGCGTCGACTTGCCGTTTATAGGTTTGTCGTAGCCAGCGTATGAAACTTGCATAGTCACTCCATGTCCTGGTGGTGTTGCTAAATGTTGCACAGAGTACGTGGCGCAGCTGCGCAACGCGGCACCATCGGGCGCCTGCATTTTGGTGGCGCCGCACGAGAGGGCGCTCGAGCAGAACCACGAAGCCGAAGCCGTGCGCCTGGCCGAGGCCACCGCGGTGCAGCTTAAGGGCAAGGAGATCGACGGGCTCGCGTTCCTGCACGTGGCCCGCACCAGCGCCGCACTCGTCGAACTCGGACCCACGCTCGAGGTTAGTCCTCTCCCGGCCCGCTGTGCGGCTCTGCTGTGCAGAACGTAAACGATTGCCAATATTCGTGTAGTCCTTTAAAACCCAAAAACAAATGCAGGCTCCACCTACAGCCATCACTGTCCCGGTCTGGAAGATTTTGCACGGACGTTCCATTTAATCACACAAGCTTATTTC
>NW_027465289.1:17500-32566 GCF_043290135.1 Rhipicephalus microplus | reverse complement strand
TTCATAGCGACGTCGCTTTTTGATCCTTCGATGTCGGCTCTTCCTATCATTGCGAAGCAGAATTCGCCAAGCGTTGGATTGTTCACCCACTAATAGGGAACGTGAGCTGGGTTTAGACCGTCGTGAGACAGGTTAGTTTTACCCTACTGATGACCGGTCGTTGCGATAGTAATTCTGCTCAGTACGAGAGGAACCGCAGATTCGGACACTTGGTTCACGTGCTTGGTCGAGAGTCCAGTGGTGCGAAGCTACCATCCGTGGGATTACGACTGAACGCCTCTAAGTCAGAATCCCGTCTAAGCACTGCAACGATATCGTGTGCACTTGCGGCGAATGCGGGTAAGATTAGCGCCGGGTCGAGCGCGGCGGGCCGCCGCGCTTCCCGGCTCGATGACGCCAAATGAACCCAGAGAGCGCCACACCGGAGGCCGAGTATTGACGAGGCCACTGGTCGCTCTCCGGGGCTATGGCTGGCCTGAATCGCTGCAGTGTCAAATCGTCTGAAGACGACTTAGGTCGTAAGTAGTAGAGCAGCCACCACACTGCGATCTATTGAGGCTTAGCCTCTGACTGGAAGGTTTGTCCGCGGTACGAAACCGAAACGTTCATCCTTCCTGCGAGATCGCAAAGACTGTACGAGTGCAAAACCGCATAGCCAGATGGCCCCGTTCGCTCGGGTTCGCCCGAAAATGGAGGAACCACCATACGGGACCCAAAGCCGCGTGAAGTACGAAAGGAACCGCGTGGTCGGGACCCGAAAAGGCTTGAGCCGCGTGAAGTACGAAAGGAACCGCGCGGTCAAAAGTCGAGGTGTGTTTGACCTGGTGCCACCGTGAGTACGAAAGGAACCACGTGGTCGAGTAGGGCTCGACCCTAAAAACCGCGCCAAGTACGAAAGGAACCGCGCGGTAGGGGCTCGAAACAAAGCTCGGCCCTGAACCGCGCCAAGTACGGAAGGAACGGCGCGGAGAGGGCTCGACACGAAGCTCGACCCTAAACCGCGCCAAGTACGGAAGGAACAGCGCGCTAAGGGTTCGAAATAGAGCTCTACCTTGAACCGCGCAAAGTACGAAAGGAACAGCGCAACTAAGGGCTCGAAGCAAAGCTCGATCCTGAACCGCGCCAAGTACGAAAGCAACCGCGCGGTCGGGACTCGAAACAAGGCTCGACCCTAAACCGTGCCAAGTACGAAAGGACTGCACGGTAAGAGCTCGAAACAAGTTCGATTCTGAACCGCGCTAACTGCGCGGTCAGTTACTCAAAACAAGGCTCGACCCTAAACCGCGCAAAGTACGAAAGAAACCGCGCGGTAGGGGCTCGAGACAAAGCTCGGCCCTAAACCGCGCCAAGTACGGAAGGAACGGCGCGGAGAGGGCTCGAGACAAAGCTCGACCCTAAACCGCGCCAAGTACGGAAGGGAACAGCGCGGCTAAGGGCTCGAAACAAACCCTAAACCGCGCCAAGTACGGAGGGAACAGCGCGGCTAAGGGCTCGAAACAAACCCTAAACCGCGCCAAGTACGGAAAGGAACGGCGCGGAGAGGGCTCGAGACAAAGCTCGACCCTAAACCGCGCCAAGTACGGAGAGGAACAGCGCGGCTAAGGGCTCGAAAACAAACCCTGAACCGCGCCAAGTACGAAAGGAACGCGCGCGCAGTAGGGGTTTTAAACAAAGCTGGTCCCAAAATCGCGCCAAGTACGAAAGGAACAGCGCGGTCGAGACTCGGAAGAAAAAGCTTTCAAAGTGTCGTAGCACGATGCACACTGCTGTTCGTGTGGAACAAACGTGACTACCGTGCTGTACGGTGGAGTTCTGTGCGCAAAAGCGGCGCGTGTGTTTCTAAGCACCACAGCGTTGTGTCAAAAAAGAGGTGCCTGAGAGAAACGCATGCGACTGCCGTGCTTTGCGGCATAGCACCGTGCGCAAAAACGGTGCGCATGCAAGAGGTGTCAGAGCAAGCGAACTTGTGCCACGAGCAACAGGTCACTAAAAGCCTATAGATGACGGTGTTTGGAGGAAAAGAAAAATATCGAGAAAGCACTGCGGTGTGCCGTGCGTAGGGACGGGCGCGCGTGCCACATGCCGCCGAAATATGGGTGTCGGAGAAAACAGAGTGCCGCGCGTAACGAGGGGCGCGCGTGTTACAGAGAGATATGCCCAAACGCATGAAAGTGTACGCAGGTGTCCTAAGGCAGTTTTTTTTTTTTTTTTCCTCATTTTGATGTCGCCCCGGCTGACGCGGTTTTCGTTTTTCCGTGCCGCCCCGGCTGACGCAGTTTTTGCGCCGCCCCGGCTGACGCGGTTTTTGCGCCGCCCCGGCTGACGCGGTTTTTCGCGCCGCCCCGGCTGACGCGGTTTTCGCGCCGCCCCGGCTGACGCGGTTCGGACTTTGCACTTTTTGGCTGTGCCTGGCTGGCGGCCCACTCACTCGATCGCCAGGTCTGTTTGCCCCGGTGGTTCCACCGCCAGGCTTAAGCGCGAACTTTTTTTGTTTGTTTTCTTTTGATTAAGCGCAAGCTTTTTTCTTTGTTTTCTTTTGATTAAGCGCGGGCTTTTTTCTTTGTTTTTTTTTTTATTTCGCCCCGGCAGACGCGGTTTTTGCGCCGCCCCGGCTGACGCGGTTTTTGCCGCCCCGGCTGACGCAGTTCGGACTTAGCACTTTTCGGCTGTGCCTGGCTGGCGGCCCACTCACTCGATCGCCATGTCTGTTTGCCACAGTTTTCCCGGTGGTGCCGCACCCGGGCTCGCCCCGGCTGACGCAGTTTTCGCGCCGCCCCGGCTGACGCGGTTTCGTGCCGCCCCGGCAGACGCGGTTTTCGCGCCGCCCCGGCTGACGCGGTTTTTGCGTCGCCCCGGCTGACACGGTTCGGACTTTGCACTTTTCGGCTGTGCCTGGCTGGCGGCCCACTCACTCGATCGCCATGTCTGTTTGCCACAGTTTTCCCGGTGGTGCCGCACCCGGGCTCGCCCCGGCTGACGCAGTTTTCGCGCCGCCCCGGCTGACGCGGTTTCGTGCCGCCCCGGCAGACGCGGTTTTCGCGCCGCCCCGGCTGACGCGGTTTCGTGCCGCCCCGGCAGACGCAGTTCGGACTTAGCACTTTTCGGCTGTGCCTGGCTGGCGGCCCACTCACTCGATCGCCATGTCTGTTTGCCACAGTTTTCCCGGTGGTGCCGCACCCGGGCTCGCCCCGGCTGACGCAGTTTTCGCGCCGCCCCGGCTGACGCGGTTTCGTGCCGCCCCGGCAGACGCGGTTTTCGCGCCGCCCCGGCTGACGCGGTTTCGTGCCGCCCCGGCAGACGCAGTTCGGACTTAGCACTTTTCGGCTGTGCCTGGCTGGCGGCCCACTCACTCAATCGCCATGTCTGTTTGCCACAGTTTTCCCGGTGGTGCCGCACCCGGGCTCGCCCCGGCTGACGCAGTTTTCGCGCCGCCCCGGCTGACGCGGTTTCGTGCCGCCCCGGCAGACGCGGTTTTCGCGCCGCCCCGGCTGACGCGGTTTCGTGCCGCCCCGGCAGACGCAGTTCGGACTTAGCACTTTTCGGCTGTGCCTGGCTGGCGGCCCACTCACTCGATCGCCATGTCTGTTTGCCACAGTTTTCCCGGTGGTGCCGCACCCGGGCTCGCCCCGGCAGACGCGTTTTTTTTTTTCTTTCGCCCCGGCTGACGCAGTTTTCGCGCCGCCCCGGCTGACGCGGTTTCGTGCCGCCCCGGCAGACGCGGTTTTTTGCGCCGCCCCGGCTGACGCGGTTTTTGCCGCCCCGGCTGACGCAGTTCGGACTTAGCACTTTTCGGCTGTGCCTGGCTGGCGGCCCACTCACTCGATCGCCATGTCTGTTTGCCACAGTTTTCCCGGTGGTGCCGCACCCGGGCTCGCCCCGGCTGACGCAGTTTTCGCGCCGCCCCGGCTGACGCGGTTTCGTGCCGCCCCGGCAGACGCGGTTTTCGCGCCGCCCCGGCTGACGCGGTTTCGTGCCGCCCCGGCAGACGCAGTTCGGACTTAGCACTTTTCGGCTGTGCCTGGCTGGCGGCCCACTCACTCGATCGCCATGTCTGTTTGCCACAGTTTTCCCGGTGGTGCCGCACCCGGGCTCGCCCCGGCTGACGCAGTTTTCGCGCCGCCCCGGCTGACGCGGTTTCGTGCCGCCCCGGCAGACGCGGTTTTCGCGCCGCCCCGGCTGACGCGGTTTCGTGCCGCCCCGGCAGACGCAGTTCGGACTTAGCACTTTTCGGCTGTGCCTGGCTGGCGGCCCACTCACTCGATCGCCATGTCTGTTTGCCACAGTTTTCCCGGTGGTGCCGCACCCGGGCTCGCCCCGGCAGACGCGTTTTTTTTTTTCTTTCGCCCCGGCTGACGCAGTTTTCGCGCCGCCCCGGCTGACGCGGTTTCGTGCCGCCCCGGCAGACGCGGTTTTTTTGCACCGCCCCGGCTGACGCGGTTTTTGCCGCCCCGGCTGACGCAGTTCGGACTTGGCACTTTTTGGCTGAGCCTGGCTGGTGGCCCACTCACTCGATCGCCATGTCTGTTAGCCACAGTTTTCCCGGTGGTGCCGCACCCGGGCTCGCCCCGGCTGACGCAGTTTTCGCGCCGCCCCGGCAGACGCGGTTTTCGCGCCGCCCCGGCTGACGCGGTTTTTGCCGCCCCGGCTGACGCAGTTCGGACTTGGCACTTTTTGGGCTGAGCCTGGCTGGCGGCCCACTCACTCGATCGCCATGTCTGTTTGCCACAGTCTTCCCGGTGGTGCCGCACCCGGGCTCGCCCCGGCAGACGCGTTTTTTTTTTCTTTCGCCCCGGCAGACGTGGTTCCCCCCCCCCCCCCCTTTTCGCTCGCCCCGGCTGACGAGGTTTTCGCGCCGCCCCGGCTGACGCAGTTTTCGCGCCGCCCCGGCTGACGCGGTTTCGTGCCGCCCCGGCTGACGCGGTTTTCGCGCCGCCCCGGCTGACGCGGTTTTTGCGTCGCCCCGGCTGACACGGTTCGGACTTTGCACTTTTCGGCTGTGCCTGGCTGGCGGCCCACTCACTCGATCGCCATGTCTGTTTGCCACAGTTTTCCCGGTGGTGCCGCACCCGGGCTCGCCCCGGCTGACGCAGTTTTCGCGCCGCCCCGGCTGACGCGGTTTCGTGCCGCCCCGGCAGACGCGGTTTTCGCGCCGCCCCGGCTGACGCGGTTTCGTGCCGCCCCGGCAGACGCAGTTCGGACTTAGCACTTTTCGGCTGTGCCTGGCTGGCGGCCCACTCACTCGATCGCCATGTCTGTTTGCCACAGTTTTCCCGGTGGTGCCGCACCCGGGCTCGCCCCGGCTGACGCAGTTTTCGCGCCGCCCCGGCTGACGCGGTTTCGTGCCGCCCCGGCAGACGCGGTTTTCGCGCCGCCCCGGCTGACGCGGTTTCGTGCCGCCCCGGCAGACGCAGTTCGGACTTAGCACTTTTCGGCTGTGCCTGGCTGGCGGCCCACTCACTCGATCGCCATGTCTGTTTGCCACAGTTTTCCCGGTGGTGCCGCACCCGGGCTCGCCCCGGCAGACGCGTTTTTTTTTTTTTCTTTCGCCCCGGCTGACGCAGTTTTCGCGCCGCCCCGGCTGACGCGGTTTCGTGCCGCCCCGGCAGACGCGGTTTTTTGCGCCGCCCCGGCTGACGCGGTTTTTGCCGCCCCGGCTGACGCAGTTCGGACTTAGCACTTTTCGGCTGTGCCTGGCTGGCGGCCCACTCACTCGATCGCCATGTCTGTTTGCCACAGTTTTCCCGGTGGTGCCGCACCCGGGCTCGCCCCGGCTGACGCAGTTTTCGCGCCGCCCCGGCTGACGCGGTTTCGTGCCGCCCCGGCAGACGCGGTTTTCGCGCCGCCCCGGCTGACGCGGTTTCGTGCCGCCCCGGCAGACGCAGTTCGGACTTAGCACTTTTCGGCTGTGCCTGGCTGGCGGCCCACTCACTCGATCGCCATGTCTGTTTGCCACAGTTTTCCCGGTGGTGCCGCACCCGGGCTCGCCCCGGCTGACGCAGTTTTCGCGCCGCCCCGGCTGACGCGGTTTCGTGCCGCCCCGGCAGACGCGGTTTTTTTGCGCCGCCCCGGCTGACGCGGTTTTTGCCGCCCCGGCTGACGCAGTTCGGACTTGGCACTTTTTGGCTGAGCCTGGCTGGTGGCCCACTCACTCGATCGCCATGTCTGTTAGCCACAGTTTTCCCGGTGGTGCCGCACCCGGGCTCGCCCCGGCTGACGCAGTTTTCGCGCCGCCCCGGCAGACGCGGTTTTCGCGCCGCCCCGGCTGACGCGGTTTTTGCCGCCCCGGCTGACGCAGTTCGGACTTGGCACTTTTTGGGCTGAGCCTGGCTGGCGGCCCACTCACTCGATCGCCATGTCTGTTTGCCACAGTCTTCCCGGTGGTGCCGCACCCGGGCTCGCCCCGGCAGACGCGTTTTTTTTTTCTTTCGCCCCGGCAGACGTGGTTCCCCCCCCCCCCCTTTTCGCTCGCCCCGGCTGACGAGGTTTTCGCGCCGCCCCGGCTGACGCAGTTTTCGCGCCGCCCCGGCTGACGCGGTTTCGTGCCGCCCCGGCTGACGCGGTTTTCGCGCCGCCCCGGCTGACGCGGTTTTTGCGTCGCCCCGGCTGACACGGTTCGGACTTTGCACTTTTCGGCTGTGCCTGGCTGGCGGCCCACTCACTCGATCGCCATGTCTGTTTGCCACAGTTTTCCCGGTGGTGCCGCACCCGGGCTTGCCCCGGCAGACGCGTTTTTTTTTTTTCTTTTCGCCCCGGCTGACGCAGTTTTCGCCCCGCCCCGGCTGACGCGGTTTCGTGCCGCCCCGGCAGACGCGGTTTTTTGCGCCGCCCCGGCTGACGCGGTTTTTGCCGCCCCGGCTGACGCAGTTCGGACTTTGCACTTTTTGGCTGAGCCTGGCTGGCGGCCCACTCACTCGATCGCCATGTCTGTTTGCCACAGTTTTCCCGGTGGTGCCGCACCCGGGCTCGCCCCGGCAGACGCGTTTTTTTTTTTCCTTCGCCCCGGCAGACGTGGTTCCCCCCACCCCCCCCCCCTCCGTCTTTCTTTTTGTTTTTTTTTTCGCCGCGGCTGAAGTGGATTTTTCGGTGCCTCGACGCCCCGGTAGTCGCGGTTTTTCCGTTTCCGCACGGCCCCGGCTGACGCTGCTCGGTCACAGTCGCCTTTTGTGAGGATTGCAGACTTCTTGAGCGCGGGTGTTTTTTTTTTGTTGTTGTTGTTGTTTTATTACGCATTCGCTCCAGCAGACGCTGTTTAGACTTTTTGTTTCCTCTTTTATCCTGCGACGAGGTGACGAGGTTTATTCGGTGCCCCGCCGCCCCGGCTGAAGTGATTTTTCCTGTCCCGTGCCGCCCCGGCTGACGCGGTTGGGACTTCGCGTTTGTTCGGCCGCCACGGGTTTTGGCGCACTCGCTCGGTTGCTTGTTGTTGCCACTTGTTGCGAACCCAGGTTTCTTGAGCGAGCGCGGGCGTTTTTTCTTCCTTTCTTTCTTTGTTCTATGTGTTAGCGAATCGGCCTTTAATATCACACGAGGACTCACAACCAACAATTTTCAGTTTGAAGTGTAAAAAATCTGCAGGTGTTGACGTAACTGACTTGCCCCGTACCCTTGAGTACATCCATGAAGTTCTCGTAGTACTACTAAATCGCATTATTCCAAGTGGAGAAATTCCCATAAACTTGCAAACCTCTACACGAAAATCGGTGCGCGTGATAAAGTTGAAAATTATCGTCCGATATCAAATGTGCCTTCTATAACACAAATTCTAGGAAAAAAAAAAAAAAACACTTGTTCGCCGTTCTCTGCGCCGTGACTGGCAGCACTCCGGCGAAGCGAAACGGGGTCGATTCGAGCACGATATCGGCGTCTTTCGACGTGCTCGCCGGCGACCGTCGCACGAGTACGTCGCACGAGCGCGTCTGCCGGGGCGCCGTTTGCGAAGCCGACGCAAAAGTGGGAACCGCCGCTCGGATGATCGCCGCTTTCGGCAGAGTGAGTGTTGGCACTCCGGGGAAGCGAAACAGCGTGAATGCGCCCACGAAATCGGCGTATTTTGAAGTGCCCGCCGGCGACCGTCGCACGAGTACGGTAAACCGCGTCAGCCGGGGCGTAGTTCGGGACGCCGACGAAAAAGTGGGAAGCGCAACTCGGATCTTCGCCGTTTTTGCAGGAGTGAGTGGCGGCCCTCCTGCGAGACCAAGAAGCATCGATTCGTGCACGAATTCGGCGCCTTTCGACGTGATCGCCGGCGACCGTCGCTCGAGTAGGGCAAACCGCGTCTGCCGGGGCGGGCTTCGGGACGCCGATGCGAAAGTGGGAAACGCTGCTCGGATGTTCGCCGTTTTTGGCCGAGTGAGTGCTGGCACTCGGGCGAAGCCAAACGGGGCCGATTACGGCACGATATCGGCGTCTTTCGACGTGCCCGGCGGCGACCGTCGCACGAGTACGGTAAACCGCGTCAGCCCGGGCGGAGTTCGGGACGCCGATGCGAAAGTGGAGAACGCCGCTCGGATCTTCGCCGTTTTTGGAGGAGTGAGTGGCGGCACTCCGGAGAAGCCAAGGAGCGCCAATTAGCGCACGATATCGGCGTCTTTCGACGCGCTCGCCGGCGACCGTCGAACGAGTAGGGCAAACCGCGTCTGCCGGGGCGGGGTTTACGACGCCGACGCAAAAGTGGGAACCGCCGCTCGGATGTTGGCCGTTTTTGGCAGAGTGAGTGCTGGCACACCGGCGACGCGAAAGAGCGCGAAAGCGCCCACGAAAGTGGCGTATTTGGACGTGCTTGACGGCGACCGCTGCAGGAGTACGAAAAACCACGTCAGCCGGGGCGAGCGACCCACGGCGGTCTGGGTGCTTATCGCTGCTATTATAGGGGCACCCCGGCAGACGCAGAAAAAAAAAATTTTTTTTCGACCTTCTTTTTTGCTGGTCGAGCTCGGGTAACCCAGGTCGCAATGGGAGCCGCGCACGAAAGCGGCGTCGCGAGACGCGTTCGCGGTCGCTAGTCGCACGAGCTCGGCAACCGCGTCAGCCGGCGCGGAGTTCGGGATGCCGACGGCTAAGTGGGTACCGCTGCTCGGATGTTCGCCGTTTTTGGCCGAGTGAGTGCTGGCACTCCGGCGAAGCGAAACGGGGCCGATTCGGGCACGATATCGGCGTATTTCGACGTGCTCGCCGGCGACCGTCGCACGAGTACGGCAAAGCGCGTCTGCCGGGGCGAGGTTTGCGATGCCGACGAAAAAGTGGGAAGCGCCGCTCGGATCTTCGCCGTTTTTGCAGGAGTGAGTGGCGGCCCTCCTGCGAGACCAAGAAGCATCGACTCGCGCACGATATCGGTGTCTTTCGACGTGCCCGCCGGCCACCGCCGCACGAGTACGGCAAACCGCGTATGCCGGGGCGGGGTTGGCGACGCCGACGCAAAAGTGGGAACCGCCACTAGGATGTTCGCCGTTTTTGGCAGAGTGAGTGCTGGCACACCGGCGACGCGAAAGAGCGCGAAAGCGCCCACGAAAGTGGCGTATTTGGACGTGCTTGACGGCGACCGCTGCAGGAGTACGAAAAACCACGTCAGCCGGGGCGAGCGACCCACGGCGGTCTGGGTGCTTATCGCTGCTATTATAGGGGCACCCCGGCAGACGCAGAAAAAAAAAATTTTTTTTCGACCTTCTTTTTTGCTGGTCGAGCTCGGGTAACCCAGGTCGCAATGGGAGCCGCGCACGAAAGCGGCGTCGCGAGACGCGTTCGCGGTCGCTAGTCGCACGAGCTCGGCAACCGCGTCAGCCGGCGCGGAGTTCGGGATGCCGACGGCTAAGTGGGTACCGCTGCTCGGATGTTCGCCGTTTTTGGCCGAGTGAGTGCTGGCACTCCGGCGAAGCGAAACGGGGCCGATTCGGGCACGATATCGGCGTATTTCGACGTGCTCGCCGGCGACCGTCGCACGAGTACGGCAAAGCGCGTCTGCCGGGGCGAGGTTTGCGATGCCGACGAAAAAGTGGGAAGCGCCGCTCGGATCTTCGCCGTTTTTGCAGGAGTGAGTGGCGGCCCTCCTGCGAGACCAAGAAGCATCGACTCGCGCACGATATCGGTGTCTTTCGACGTGCCCGCCGGCCACCGCCGCACGAGTACGGCAAACCGCGTATGCCGGGGCGGGGTTGGCGACGCCGACGCAAAAGTGGGAACCGCCACTAGGATGTTCGCCGTTTTTGGCAGAGTGAGTGCTGGCACTCCGGCGAAGCGAAAGAGCGCGAATGCGCCCACGAAAGTGGCGTGTTTGGACGTGCTTGACGACGACCACCGCAGGAAAACGAAAAACCACGTCAGCCGGGGCGAGCGACCCATGGCGGTCTGGGTGCTTATCGCTGCTATTATAGGGGCACCCCGGCAGACGCAAAAAAAAAAAAAATTTTTTTTCGACATTCTTTCTTGCTCGTCGACCTCGGGTGACCCAGGTCGCAGTGGGAGCCGCGCACGAAAGCGGCGTCGCGAGACGGCTTCGCGGTCGCTAGTCGCACGAGCTCGGCAACCGCGTCTGCCGGGGCGGAGTTCGGGACGCCGACGGCTAAGTGGGAACCGCCGCTCGGATGTTCGCCGTTTGTGGCCGAGTGAGTGCTGGCACTCCGGCGAAGCCAAACGGGGCCGATTCCGGCACGATATCGGCGTCTTTCTACGTGCTCGCCGGCGACCGTCGCACGAGTACGGCAAAGTGCGTCTGCCGGGGCGGGGTTTGCGACGCGTACGCAATAGTGAGAACCGTCGCTCGGATGTTCGTCGTCTTTCGCCGAGCCAGTGCTGGCACTCCGGCGAAGCCGAACGGAGCCGATTCGGGCACGATATCGGCGTCTTTCCACGTGCTCGCCGGCGACCGTCGCACGAGTACGGTAAACCGCGTCAGCCGGGGCGGAGTTCGGGACGCCGATGCGAAAGTGGGAAGCGCCGCTCGGATCTTCGCCGTTTTTGGAGGAGTCAGTGGCGGCACTCCGGTGAAGCCAAGGTGCGCCAATTCGCGCACGATATCGGCGTCTTTCGACGTGCCCGCCGGCCACCGTCGCACGAGTACGGCAAACCTCGTCTGCCGGGGCGGGGTTTGCGACGCCGACGCAAAAGTGGGAACCGCCGCTCGGATGTTCGCCGTTTTTGGCAGAGTGAGTGCTGGCACTCCGGCGAAGCGAAAGAGCGTGAATGCGCCCACGAAAGTAGCGTATTTGGACGTGCTTGACGGCGACCGCCGCAGGAGTACGAAAAACCACGTCAGCCGGGGCGAGCGACCCACGGCGGTCTGGGTGCTTATCGCTGCTATTATAGGGGCACCCCGGCAGACGCAGAAAGAAAAAAAAAAAAAAATGGGGACATGGCGTGCGTCACCGTGCGGCTTCGCAGCGTTGCCGAAGTCGCCGAGCCCTTCGACTGAGCCGAACGGCGGACAGGGAACGTTGGTCGGCCGTTCTAACCTGTCGGTGCCACGCCGAGACGTCGTTAAGGAAAACCGCGTCGTGGGCCTCTACGACGCCGTCGAGTCGTTGTACGTTTGGTGTCCAGCGTGTCGGCGGCGAGTAGCGGACACGTCGTTCACGACTTCGGTCTTTCGCAGTCGACGCGAACTTGCGGAGAGTCGTGGTGCCTCACGTTTTCGGCAGAAACCGCGGCGGAATTTTCCCGTGCGTGCGCGCACGACCTCGGTGCTGTGCCGTCAGCGTAGTGTTGCACAAACTCGTGGCCTACCCAAGGTGCGGTACGTTTGCGGCCGTATCCTCGGTGGGAATTTCGTGAGTAGGGTCGCAAATTCTACGACCTCGGCGGGTTTGAGAGCGACGTAGACTTGTGGCACGCTCAACGTGCCACACGTTTCGGGGCACACCCGCGGTGAAATTTTCTCGAGTACGCTCGTATTAGTGCCCAAGGAGGTCTGGGTACTTATCGCTGCTATTATGTGGGGGTTCTCGTGAGCGGCGTACGCGAAAGCGACCGGGTGTCTGATATGCGGCGGGCTTCGGCCTCGTCAAGCGTGTCCTCGGGTCTGCTCCAGGGGAATCCACGGCAGTCGTCTGCAGCCTCATCCGCTTGATGCGTTAGGGGCTGGTTGTCGGACGGTGCCGTTTTACCACGATATCGAGGTGTGTTCCGTGTCGTCCTCGGGCGATTCAGATGCGAAAGCGCCGAAGACGCGGGCGTGACCCGTCGTCTGGCGGCTTTGCAGTCTCGGCTCCGTTGCTAGTTCCGGCCGGTCCACCGACAGTGCAGCGGGCTTGGGCAACCCGCACGGCGCGACCGAGTCGATGCAACGAAAAAGAGCGAGCATGAACGTGCTTCTTGCCGCACGGCTCCCACTCGTCTTTCGGGAAGGTTGTGCCGTAGCGAGCTCGAACGCCGTCATCTCGGAGTGCAAAATAAGCGTGTTGGGGCGCCTGAAGGTGGCCTCCGCCGCACACAGACTGCGTCCGGCCCGCCGAAGGCGAGGACGGACGCGCAGTCGAACGATTACCTGGTTGATCCTGCCAGTAATCATATGCTTGTCTCAAAGATTAAGCCATGCATGTCTAAGTACATGCCGAAATAAGGCGAAACCGCGAATGGCTCATTAAATCAGTTATGGTTCCTTAGATCGTTTCTTCCTACTTGGATAACTGTGGCAATTCTAGAGCTAATACATGCAGTGAGCCTGGAGCCCTTTGGGTAACGGGTGCTTTTATTAGACCAAGATCGATCGGGTTTCGGCCCGTATTGTGTGGTGACTCTGGATAACTTTGTGCTGATCGCATGGCCACGAGCCGGCGACGTTTCTTTCAAGTGTCTGCCTTATCAACTTTCGATGGTAGGTTACTTGCTTACCATGGTTGTTACGGGTAACGGAGAATCAGGGTTCGATTCCGGAGAGGGAGCCTGAGAAACGGCTACCACATCCAAGGAAGGCAGCAGGCGCGCAAATTACCCACTCCCGGCACGGGGAGGTAGTGACGAAAAATAACAATACGGGACTCTTTTGAGGCCCCGTAATTGAAATGAGTACACTCTAAATCCTTTAACGAGGATCAATTGGAGGGCAAGTCTGGTGCCAGCAGCCGCGGTAATTCCAGCTCCAATAGCGTATACTAAAGCTGCTGCGGTTAAAAAGCTCGTAGTTGGATCTCAGTTCCAGACGAGTAGTGCATCTACCCGATGCGACGGCTCGGACTGAACATCATGCCGGTTCTTTCTTGGTGCACTTCATTGTGTGCCTCGAGATGGCCGGTGCTTTTACTTTGAAAAAATTAGAGTGCTCAACGCAGGCGAGTCGCCTGAATAAACTTGCATGGAATAATAGAACAAGACCTCGTTTCTGTTCTGTTGGTTTTTGGAATACGAGGTAATGATTAAGAGGGACGGACGGGGGCATTCGTATTGCGGCGCTAGAGGTGAAATTCTTGGACCGTCGCAAGACGAACTACTGCGAAAGCATTTGCCAAGAATGTTTTCATTGATCAAGAACGAAAGTCAGAGGTTCGAAGGCGATCAGATACCGCCCTAGTTCTGACCATAAACGATGCCAACCAGCGATCCGCCTGAGTTACTCAAATGACTCGGCGGGCAGCTTCCGGGAAACCAAAGTATTTGGGTTCCGGGGGAAGTATGGTTGCAAAGCTGAAACTTAAAGGAATTGACGGAAGGGCACCACCAGGAGTGGAGCCTGCGGCTTAATTTGACTCAACACGGGAAAACTTACCCGGCCCGGACACTGGGAGGATTGACAGATTGAGAGCTCTTTCTTGATTCGGTGGATGGTGGTGCATGGCCGTTCTTAGTTGGTGGAGCGATTTGTCTGGTTAATTCCGATAACGAACGAGACTCTAGCCTATTAAATAGGTGCGGGGTTCCCAGCACCTTACAACCTTCTTAGAGGGACAAGCGGCTCCTAGCCGCACGAAACAGAGCAATAACAGGTCTGTGATGCCCTTAGATGTCCGGGGCCGCACGCGCGCTACACTGAAGGAAGCAGCGTGTCTTTATCCCTGTCTGAAAAGACTGGGTAACCCGTGGAACTTCTTTCGTGATTGGGATAGGGGCTTGCAATTGTTCCCCTTGAACGAGGAATTCCCAGTAAGCGCGAGTCATAAGCTCGCGTTGATTACGTCCCTGCCCTTTGTACACACCGCCCGTCGCTACTACCGATTGAATGATTTAGTGAGGTCTTCGGACCGATGTCCGGCGCGGCCTTTCGGTTGCGCCGGTCTGTTGGAAAGATGACCAAACTTGATCATTTAGAGGAAGTAAAAGTCGTAACAAGGTTTCCGTAGGTGAACCTGCGGAAGGATCATTAACGGATTGTGAAGGGTGAGCGCCTCAGCTGCGTCTGCGCCCGACACTTTCTGCCGCTGACCCCGTTTGGACGCGGGGTCGGCTTTTCCCCACGGGGCTGCCTGAATGTGGAGCGGCACCCCGTGACAAATTGTTGCGCCCAGCGGACGCCAACACCGCGACCTTGGACGGTCGGCCAGGTGGCGGACGCGGGTACAAACGGCGCAACGCACTCATAGGTCGGCTTTCGACCCGCCACTGCACCGTGGCTCGAAGCGCTCGAAATGCGCGACCCGACCGCTGCGGGACCGCCTAGTACTGTAAACAGGAGCGGCGGAGCGCGAACGGCGAGTCGTGGTTACGTCGGTAGAAGGCGAGGCTGCGCGTTCCCGAAACGCCAGCCGAGTGCCCTCCCGACCGTTCGAGCGTGCAAGAACGAGACCCGACAATCGCGCGGCGACTGCCAAGTACGAGAGGAACGGCACAAGCGTCGGCGGTCGGTCAAGGAACTGGCGATGTGACGGGTCCGCTGTGCACCAGTGCATACCGTCCCGCCGTCCGCGGCAAGCGCCTCCGCGTCCTCGGGTGACGGAGGCTGCCGGTCGGTTCTTGCAGGCGAGGGATCTCGCTGGCACCGGTTCGCGTTGACGCGCGGCCGGTCATGGCACGGCGATGCGACGGCCGAGGTGCGCAGTACTCGATGGAGGAACCGCACGCTCCGATGACCGTCCCGCCCTCCGCGGCGTATGCGTACCGACCGTAATGGTTGCAGCAGCGCCGGCCGGCTTTTGAATTCGCCAC
>NW_027465289.1:0-10000 GCF_043290135.1 Rhipicephalus microplus | reverse complement strand
AACGCATGCGACTGCCGTGCTTTGCGGCATAGCACCGTGCGCAAAAACGGTGCGCATGCAAGAGGTGTCAGAGCAAGCGAACTTGTGCCACGAGCAACAGGTCACTAAAAGCCTATAGATGACGGTGTTGGAGGAAAAGAAAAATATCGAGAAAGCACTGCGGTGTGCCGTGCGTAGGGACGGGCGCGCGTGCCACATGCCGCCGAAATATGGGTGTCGGAGAAAACAGAGTGCCGCGCGTAACGAGGGGCGCGCGTGTTACAGAGAGATATGCCCAAACGCATGAAAGTGTACGCAGGTGTCCTAAGGCAGTTTTTTTTTTTTTTTTCCTCATTTTGATGTCGCCCCGGCTGACGCGGTTTTCGTTTTTCCGTGCCGCCCCGGCTGACGCAGTTTTTGCGCCGCCCCGGCTGACGCGGTTTTTGCGCCGCCCCGGCTGACGCGGTTTTCGCGCCGCCCCGGCTGACGCGGTTTTCGCGCCGCCCCGGCTGACGCGGTTCGGACTTTGCACTTTTTGGCTGTGCCTGGCTGGCGGCCCACTCACTCGATCGCCAGGTCTGTTTGCCCCGGTGGTTCCACCGCCAGGCTTAAGCGCGAACTTTTTTTGTTTGTTTTCTTTTGATTAAGCGCAAGCTTTTTTCTTTGTTTTCTTTTGATTAAGCGCGGGCTTTTTTCTTTGTTTTTTTTTTTTATTTCGCCCCGGCAGACGCGGTTTTTGCGCCGCCCCGGCTGACGCGGTTTTTGCCGCCCCGGCTGACGCAGTTCGGACTTAGCACTTTTCGGCTGTGCCTGGCTGGCGGCCCACTCACTCGATCGCCATGTCTGTTTGCCACAGTTTTCCCGGTGGTGCCGCACCCGGGCTCGCCCCGGCTGACGCAGTTTTCGCGCCGCCCCGGCTGACGCGGTTTCGTGCCGCCCCGGCAGACGCGGTTTTCGCGCCGCCCCGGCTGACGCGGTTTTTGCGTCGCCCCGGCTGACACGGTTCGGACTTTGCACTTTTCGGCTGTGCCTGGCTGGCGGCCCACTCACTCGATCGCCATGTCTGTTTGCCACAGTTTTCCCGGTGGTGCCGCACCCGGGCTCGCCCCGGCTGACGCAGTTTTCGCGCCGCCCCGGCTGACGCGGTTTCGTGCCGCCCCGGCAGACGCGGTTTTCGCGCCGCCCCGGCTGACGCGGTTTCGTGCCGCCCCGGCAGACGCAGTTCGGACTTAGCACTTTTCGGCTGTGCCTGGCTGGCGGCCCACTCACTCGATCGCCATGTCTGTTTGCCACAGTTTTCCCGGTGGTGCCGCACCCGGGCTCGCCCCGGCTGACGCAGTTTTCGCGCCGCCCCGGCTGACGCGGTTTCGTGCCGCCCCGGCAGACGCGGTTTTCGCGCCGCCCCGGCTGACGCGGTTTTTGCGTCGCCCCGGCTGACACGGTTCGGACTTTGCACTTTTCGGCTGTGCCTGGCTGGCGGCCCACTCACTCGATCGCCATGTCTGTTTGCCACAGTTTTCCCGGTGGTGCCGCACCCGGGCTCGCCCCGGCTGACGCAGTTTTCGCGCCGCCCCGGCTGACGCGGTTTCGTGCCGCCCCGGCAGACGCGGTTTTCGCGCCGCCCCGGCTGACGCGGTTTCGTGCCGCCCCGGCAGACGCAGTTCGGACTTAGCACTTTTCGGCTGTGCCTGGCTGGCGGCCCACTCACTCGATCGCCATGTCTGTTTGCCACAGTTTTCCCGGTGGTGCCGCACCCGGGCTCGCCCCGGCTGACGCAGTTTTCGCGCCGCCCCGGCTGACGCGGTTTCGTGCCGCCCCGGCAGACGCGGTTTTCGCGCCGCCCCGGCTGACGCGGTTTCGTGCCGCCCCGGCAGACGCAGTTCGGACTTAGCACTTTTCGGCTGTGCCTGGCTGGCGGCCCACTCACTCAATCGCCATGTCTGTTTGCCACAGTTTTCCCGGTGGTGCCGCACCCGGGCTCGCCCCGGCTGACGCAGTTTTCGCGCCGCCCCGGCTGACGCGGTTTCGTGCCGCCCCGGCAGACGCGGTTTTCGCGCCGCCCCGGCTGACGCGGTTTCGTGCCGCCCCGGCAGACGCAGTTCGGACTTAGCACTTTTCGGCTGTGCCTGGCTGGCGGCCCACTCACTCGATCGCCATGTCTGTTTGCCACAGTTTTCCCGGTGGTGCCGCACCCGGGCTCGCCCCGGCAGACGCGTTTTTTTTTTTCTTTCGCCCCGGCTGACGCAGTTTTCGCGCCGCCCCGGCTGACGCGGTTTCGTGCCGCCCCGGCAGACGCGGTTTTTTGCGCCGCCCCGGCTGACGCGGTTTTTGCCGCCCCGGCTGACGCAGTTCGGACTTAGCACTTTTCGGCTGTGCCTGGCTGGCGGCCCACTCACTCGATCGCCATGTCTGTTTGCCACAGTTTTCCCGGTGGTGCCGCACCCGGGCTCGCCCCGGCTGACGCAGTTTTCGCGCCGCCCCGGCTGACGCGGTTTCGTGCCGCCCCGGCAGACGCGGTTTTCGCGCCGCCCCGGCTGACGCGGTTTCGTGCCGCCCCGGCAGACGCAGTTCGGACTTAGCACTTTTCGGCTGTGCCTGGCTGGCGGCCCACTCACTCGATCGCCATGTCTGTTTGCCACAGTTTTCCCGGTGGTGCCGCACCCGGGCTCGCCCCGGCTGACGCAGTTTTCGCGCCGCCCCGGCTGACGCGGTTTCGTGCCGCCCCGGCAGACGCGGTTTTCGCGCCGCCCCGGCTGACGCGGTTTCGTGCCGCCCCGGCAGACGCAGTTCGGACTTAGCACTTTTCGGCTGTGCCTGGCTGGCGGCCCACTCACTCGATCGCCATGTCTGTTTGCCACAGTTTTCCCGGTGGTGCCGCACCCGGGCTCGCCCCGGCAGACGCGTTTTTTTTTTCTTTCGCCCCGGCTGACGCAGTTTTCGCGCCGCCCCGGCTGACGCGGTTTCGTGCCGCCCCGGCAGACGCGGTTTTTTTGCACCGCCCCGGCTGACGCGGTTTTTGCCGCCCCGGCTGACGCAGTTCGGACTTGGCACTTTTTGGCTGAGCCTGGCTGGTGGCCCACTCACTCGATCGCCATGTCTGTTAGCCACAGTTTTCCCGGTGGTGCCGCACCCGGGCTCGCCCCGGCTGACGCAGTTTTCGCGCCGCCCCGGCAGACGCGGTTTTCGCGCCGCCCCGGCTGACGCGGTTTTTGCCGCCCCGGCTGACGCAGTTCGGACTTGGCACTTTTTGGGCTGAGCCTGGCTGGCGGCCCACTCACTCGATCGCCATGTCTGTTTGCCACAGTCTTCCCGGTGGTGCCGCACCCGGGCTCGCCCCGGCAGACGCGTTTTTTTTTTCTTTCGCCCCGGCAGACGTGGTTCCCCCCCCCCCCCCTTTTCGCTCGCCCCGGCTGACGAGGTTTTCGCGCCGCCCCGGCTGACGCAGTTTTCGCGCCGCCCCGGCTGACGCGGTTTCGTGCCGCCCCGGCTGACGCGGTTTTCGCGCCGCCCCGGCTGACGCGGTTTTTGCGTCGCCCCGGCTGACACGGTTCGGACTTTGCACTTTTCGGCTGTGCCTGGCTGGCGGCCCACTCACTCGATCGCCATGTCTGTTTGCCACAGTTTTCCCGGTGGTGCCGCACCCGGGCTCGCCCCGGCTGACGCAGTTTTCGCGCCGCCCCGGCTGACGCGGTTTCGTGCCGCCCCGGCAGACGCGGTTTTCGCGCCGCCCCGGCTGACGCGGTTTCGTGCCGCCCCGGCAGACGCAGTTCGGACTTAGCACTTTTCGGCTGTGCCTGGCTGGCGGCCCACTCACTCGATCGCCATGTCTGTTTGCCACAGTTTTCCCGGTGGTGCCGCACCCGGGCTCGCCCCGGCTGACGCAGTTTTCGCGCCGCCCCGGCTGACGCGGTTTCGTGCCGCCCCGGCAGACGCGGTTTTCGCGCCGCCCCGGCTGACGCGGTTTCGTGCCGCCCCGGCAGACGCAGTTCGGACTTAGCACTTTTCGGCTGTGCCTGGCTGGCGGCCCACTCACTCGATCGCCATGTCTGTTTGCCACAGTTTTCCCGGTGGTGCCGCACCCGGGCTCGCCCCGGCAGACGCGTTTTTTTTTTTTTCTTTCGCCCCGGCTGACGCAGTTTTCGCGCCGCCCCGGCTGACGCGGTTTCGTGCCGCCCCGGCAGACGCGGTTTTTTGCGCCGCCCCGGCTGACGCGGTTTTTGCCGCCCCGGCTGACGCAGTTCGGACTTAGCACTTTTCGGCTGTGCCTGGCTGGCGGCCCACTCACTCGATCGCCATGTCTGTTTGCCACAGTTTTCCCGGTGGTGCCGCACCCGGGCTCGCCCCGGCTGACGCAGTTTTCGCGCCGCCCCGGCTGACGCGGTTTCGTGCCGCCCCGGCAGACGCGGTTTTCGCGCCGCCCCGGCTGACGCGGTTTCGTGCCGCCCCGGCAGACGCAGTTCGGACTTAGCACTTTTCGGCTGTGCCTGGCTGGCGGCCCACTCACTCGATCGCCATGTCTGTTTGCCACAGTTTTCCCGGTGGTGCCGCACCCGGGCTCGCCCCGGCTGACGCAGTTTTCGCGCCGCCCCGGCTGACGCGGTTTCGTGCCGCCCCGGCAGACGCGGTTTTCGCGCCGCCCCGGCTGACGCGGTTTCGTGCCGCCCCGGCAGACGCAGTTCGGACTTAGCACTTTTCGGCTGTGCCTGGCTGGCGGCCCACTCACTCGATCGCCATGTCTGTTTGCCACAGTTTTCCCGGTGGTGCCGCACCCGGGCTCGCCCCGGCAGACGCAGTTTTCGCGCCGCCCCGGCAGACGCGGTTTTCGCGCCGCCCCGGCTGACGCGGTTTTTGCCGCCCCCGGCTGACGCAGTTCGGACTTGGCACTTTTGGGCTGAGCCTGGCTGGCGGCCCACTCACTCGATCGCCATGTCTGTTTGCCACAGTCTTCCCGGTGGTGCCGCACCCGGGCTCGCCCCGGCAGACGCGTTTTTTTTTCTTTCGCCCCGGCAGACGTGGTTCCCCCCCCCCTTTTCGCTCGCCCCGGCTGACGAGGTTTTCGCGCCGCCCCGGCTGACGCAGTTTTCGCGCCGCCCCGGCTGACGCGGTTTCGTGCCGCCCCGGCTGACGCGGTTTTCGCGCCGCCCCGGCTGACGCGGTTTTTGCGTCGCCCCGGCTGACACGGTTCGGACTTTGCACTTTTCGGCTGTGCCTGGCTGGCGGCCCACTCACTCGATCGCCATGTCCTGTTTGCCACAGTTTTCCCGGTGGTGCCGCACCCGGCTTGCCCCGGCAGACGCGTTTTTTTTTTTCTTTTCGCCCCGGCTGACGCAGTTTTCGCCCCGCCCCGGCTGACGCGGTTTCGTGCCGCCCCGGCAGACGCGGTTTTTTGCGCCGCCCCGGCTGACGCGGTTTTTGCCGCCCCGGCTGACGCAGTTCGGACTTTGCACTTTTTGGCTGAGCCTGGCTGGCGGCCCACTCACTCGATCGCCATGTCTGTTTGCCACAGTTTTCCCGGTGGTGCCGCACCCGGGCTCGCCCCGGCAGACGCGTTTTTTTTTTTTCCTTCGCCCCCGGCAGACGTGGTTCCCCCCCCCCCCCTCCGTCTTTCTTTTTGTTTTTTTTTTCGCCGCGGCTGAAGTGGATTTTTCGGTGCCTCGACGCCCCGGTAGTCGCGGTTTTTCCGTTTCCGCACGGCCCCGGCTGACGCTGCTCGGTCACAGTCGCCTTTTGTGAGGATTGCAGACTTCTTGAGCGCGGGTGTTTTTTTTTTGTTGTTGTTGTTGTTTTATTACGCATTCGCTCCAGCAGACGCTGTTTAGACTTTTTGTTTCCTCTTTTATCCTGCGACGAGGTGACGAGGTTTATTCGGTGCCCCGCCGCCCCGGCTGAAGTGATTTTTCCTGTCCCGTGCCGCCCCGGCTGACGCGGTTGGGACTTCGCGTTTGTTCGGCCGCCACGGGTTTTGGCGCACTCGCTCGGTTGCTTGTTGTTGCCACTTGTTGCGAACCCAGGTTTCTTGAGCGAGCGCGGGCGTTTTTTCTTCCTTTCTTTCTTTGTTCTATGTGTTAGCGAATCGGCCTTTAATATCACACGAGGACTCACAACCAACAATTTTCAGTTTGAAGTGTAAAAAATCTGCAGGTGTTGACGTAACTGACTTGCCCCGTACCCTTGAGTACATCCATGAAGTTCTCGTAGTACTACTAAATCGCATTATTCCAAGTGGAGAAATTCCCATAAACTTGCAAACCTCTACACGAAAATCGGTGCGCGTGATAAAGTTGAAAATTATCGTCCGATATCAAATGTGCCTTCTATAACACAAATTCTAGGAAAAAAAAAAAAAACACTTGTTCGCCGTTCTCTGCGCCGTGACTGGCAGCACTCCGGCGAAGCGAAACGGGGTCGATTCGAGCACGATATCGGCGTCTTTCGACGTGCTCGCCGGCGACCGTCGCACGAGTACGTCGCACGAGCGCGTCTGCCGGGGCGCCGTTTGCGAAGCCGACGCAAAAGTGGGAACCGCCGCTCGGATGATCGCCGCTTTCGGCAGAGTGAGTGTTGGCACTCCGGGGAAGCGAAACAGCGTGAATGCGCCCACGAAATCGGCGTATTTTGAAGTGCCCGCCGGCGACCGTCGCACGAGTACGGTAAACCGCGTCAGCCGGGGCGTAGTTCGGGACGCCGACGAAAAAGTGGGAAGCGCAACTCGGATCTTCGCCGTTTTTGCAGGAGTGAGTGGCGGCCCTCCTGCGAGACCAAGAAGCATCGATTCGTGCACGAATTCGGCGCCTTTCGACGTGATCGCCGGCGACCGTCGCTCGAGTAGGGCAAACCGCGTCTGCCGGGGCGGGCTTCGGGACGCCGATGCGAAAGTGGGAAACGCTGCTCGGATGTTCGCCGTTTTTGGCCGAGTGAGTGCTGGCACTCGGGCGAAGCCAAACGGGGCCGATTACGGCACGATATCGGCGTCTTTCGACGTGCCCGGCGGCGACCGTCGCACGAGTACGGTAAACCGCGTCAGCCCGGGCGGAGTTCGGGACGCCGATGCGAAAGTGGAGAACGCCGCTCGGATCTTCGCCGTTTTTGGAGGAGTGAGTGGCGGCACTCCGGAGAAGCCAAGGAGCGCCAATTAGCGCACGATATCGGCGTCTTTCGACGCGCTCGCCGGCGACCGTCGAACGAGTAGGGCAAACCGCGTCTGCCGGGGCGGGGTTTACGACGCCGACGCAAAAGTGGGAACCGCCGCTCGGATGTTGGCCGTTTTTGGCAGAGTGAGTGCTGGCACACCGGCGACGCGAAAGAGCGCGAAAGCGCCCACGAAAGTGGCGTATTTGGACGTGCTTGACGGCGACCGCTGCAGGAGTACGAAAAACCACGTCAGCCGGGGCGAGCGACCCACGGCGGTCTGGGTGCTTATCGCTGCTATTATAGGGGCACCCCGGCAGACGCAGAAAAAAAAAAATTTTTTTTCGACCTTCTTTTTTGCTGGTCGAGCTCGGGTAACCCAGGTCGCAATGGGAGCCGCGCACGAAAGCGGCGTCGCGAGACGCGTTCGCGGTCGCTAGTCGCACGAGCTCGGCAACCGCGTCAGCCGGCGCGGAGTTCGGGATGCCGACGGCTAAGTGGGTACCGCTGCTCGGATGTTCGCCGTTTTTGGCCGAGTGAGTGCTGGCACTCCGGCGAAGCGAAACGGGGCCGATTCGGGCACGATATCGGCGTATTTCGACGTGCTCGCCGGCGACCGTCGCACGAGTACGGCAAAGCGCGTCTGCCGGGGCGAGGTTTGCGATGCCGACGAAAAAGTGGGAAGCGCCGCTCGGATCTTCGCCGTTTTTGCAGGAGTGAGTGGCGGCCCTCCTGCGAGACCAAGAAGCATCGACTCGCGCACGATATCGGTGTCTTTCGACGTGCCCGCCGGCCACCGCCGCACGAGTACGGCAAACCGCGTATGCCGGGGCGGGGGTTGGCGACGCCGACGCAAAAGTGGGAACCGCCACTAGGATGTTCGCCGTTTTTGGCAGAGTGAGTGCTGGCACACCGGCGACGCGAAAGAGCGCGAAAGCGCCCACGAAAGTGGCGTATTTGGACGTGCTTGACGGCGACCGCTGCAGGAGTACGAAAAAACCACGTCAGCCGGGGGCGAGCGACCCACGGCGGTCTGGGTGCTTATCGCTGCTATTATAGGGGCACCCCGGCAGACGCAGAAAAAAAAAAATTTTTTTTCGACCTTCTTTTTTGCTGGTCGAGCTCGGGTAACCCAGGTCGCAATGGGAGCCGCGCACGAAAGCGGCGTCGCGAGACGCGTTCGCGGTCGCTAGTCGCACGAGCTCGGCAACCGCGTCAGCCGGCGCGGAGTTCGGGATGCCGACGGCTAAGTGGGTACCGCTGCTCGGATGTTCGCCGTTTTTTGGCCGAGTGAGTGCTGGCACTCCG
Source organism: Rhipicephalus microplus (assembly GCF_043290135.1). NCBI lineage: Eukaryota > Metazoa > Arthropoda > Arachnida > Ixodida > Ixodidae > Rhipicephalus > Rhipicephalus microplus. The sequence continues at coordinate 1,585 of NW_027465289.1, read as the reverse complement.
GCGAAGCGAAACGGGGCCGATTCGGGCACGATATCGGCGTATTTCGACGTGCTCGCCGGCGACCGTCGCACGAGTACGGCAAAGCGCGTCTGCCGGGGCGAGGTTTGCGATGCCGACGAAAAAGTGGGAAGCGCCGCTCGGATCTTCGCCGTTTTTGCAGGAGTGAGTGGCGGCCCTCCTGCGAGACCAAGAAGCATCGACTCGCGCACGATATCGGTGTCTTTCGACGTGCCCGCCGGCCACCGCCGCACGAGTACGGCAAACCGCGTATGCCGGGGCGGGGTTGGCGACGCCGACGCAAAAGTGGGAACCGCCACTAGGATGTTCGCCGTTTTTGGCAGAGTGAGTGCTGGCACTCCGGCGAAGCGAAAGAGCGCGAATGCGCCCACGAAAGTGGCGTGTTTGGACGTGCTTGACGACGACCACCGCAGGAAAACGAAAAACCACGTCAGCCGGGGCGAGCGACCCATGGCGGTCTGGGTGCTTATCGCTGCTATTATAGGGGCACCCCGGCAGACGCAAAAAAAAAAAAATTTTTTTTCGACATTCTTTCTTGCTCGTCGACCTCGGGTGACCCAGGTCGCAGTGGGAGCCGCGCACGAAAGCGGCGTCGCGAGACGGCTTCGCGGTCGCTAGTCGCACGAGCTCGGCAACCGCGTCTGCCGGGGCGGAGTTCGGGACGCCGACGGCTAAGTGGGAACCGCCGCTCGGATGTTCGCCGTTTGTGGCCGAGTGAGTGCTGGCACTCCGGCGAAGCCAAACGGGGCCGATTCCGGCACGATATCGGCGTCTTTCTACGTGCTCGCCGGCGACCGTCGCACGAGTACGGCAAAGTGCGTCTGCCGGGGCGGGGTTTGCGACGCGTACGCAATAGTGAGAACCGTCGCTCGGATGTTCGTCGTCTTTCGCCGAGCCAGTGCTGGCACTCCGGCGAAGCCGAACGGAGCCGATTCGGGCACGATATCGGCGTCTTTCCACGTGCTCGCCGGCGACCGTCGCACGAGTACGGTAAACCGCGTCAGCCGGGGCGGAGTTCGGGACGCCGATGCGAAAGTGGGAAGCGCCGCTCGGATCTTCGCCGTTTTTGGAGGAGTCAGTGGCGGCACTCCGGTGAAGCCAAGGTGCGCCAATTCGCGCACGATATCGGCGTCTTTCGACGTGCCCGCCGGCCACCGTCGCACGAGTACGGCAAACCTCGTCTGCCGGGGCGGGGGTTTGCGACGCCGACGCAAAAGTGGGAACCGCCGCTCGGATGTTCGCCGTTTTTGGCAGAGTGAGTGCTGGCACTCCGGCGAAGCGAAAGAGCGTGAATGCGCCCACGAAAGTAGCGTATTTGGACGTGCTTGACGGCGACCGCCGCAGGAGTACGAAAAACCACGTCAGCCGGGGCGAGCGACCCACGGCGGTCTGGGTGCTTATCGCTGCTATTATAGGGGCACCCCGGCAGACGCAGAAAGAAAAAAAAAAAAAAAAATGGGGACATGGCGTGCGTCACCGTGCGGCTTCGCAGCGTTGCCGAAGTCGCCGAGCCCTTCGACTGAGCCGAACGGCGGACAGGGAACGTTGGTCGGCCGTTCTAACCTGT
>NW_027465288.1:0-32596 GCF_043290135.1 Rhipicephalus microplus | reverse complement strand
AACCCTAAGACGACTCCGCGGATCCCGTTTGAGAGACACTGCGCTTAGCGGTTGTAAATGGCGGCGTGCACACTCGCAGAGCGAGCCCTGGTTATTCTGAAATACACAAAGACCTGCTTCTACAATCGTGCAGAGTCCCAATCTAATACATAGGCTCAGAGAGTGGTTGTCTCTCTCTATACACCACTGAGGCTTCAGAAAGTAGCTGTAAACTGTACTAAATCCTGGTGAAGCCGTTTATAAAGCCTTCCTCTTCTCCCACACCTTCACTTTTTTCCCTCTCAGTAGCATTAGCTTCAAACGATCTTTTCACCACCACAGAACATGCCTCAGAGTCACGCCATTGAGACCGTCACAATCTTCCTTTTCCCGCTGAAATATCACGTAATATTCATTTCTTTTGTCCTCAGTATATTGTTTGCAACATAAACAAACACATCAAATATCACAGAACACCTTGTGAGCACCAAAAAACGTCATCTTTATCATCGTTTGAACTTTGGAGCTTCGGAAAACGCACTCGGAAAGCAATGAAAACGTCTGAGGTCCACTTTTTTTGTGTGTCCCTCTGCTTTAAATACTCGTTGCGAATGTTGATTGATTGATTGATTGATTTGTGGGGTTTAACGTCCCAAAACCACCATATGATTATGAGAGACGCCATAGTGGAGGGCTCCGGAAATTTCGACCACCTGGGGTTCTTTAACGTGCACCCAAATCTGAGTACACGGGCCTACACCATTTCCGCCTCCATCAGAAATGCAGCCGCCACAGCCGGGATTTGATCCCGCGACCTGCGGGTCAGCAGCCGAGTACCTTAGCCACTAGACTACCGTGGCGGGGCCTCGTTGCGAATGTAAAACAATGCTCGTACGACCGTGCGAATTACGCTGGCCTCAAACTTGAGCACACGAGGTAGATGGATATAAGAAATACAATCGAAACAATTCGAGGGCGAAGATATGTTTCAAGACTTTTCTCGGGAAGTGTCACTGCAACATTTTCGTGAGAGCTTCGCTAATGGGATCGAATATTCTGGTCGGCCCGTTATCATTTGTCCAATCGACTACGCTTTCCCACGAAACTGCCAGGATATTGCGGTGACCTGCTTAGCGAAACGGGGAATAACCACAGCCGAGTGTCCGATGGGAATCTTGAGTTCGCATGGGACGTTTCCGGTGAGAACGTGGTAATGCCGATGTTTATTTCGTGGTGAGCTGGTTCCACCAGGCAACAGATAGAGTGCATTAGCGCTCCGACAGCAATAGTCACTGTGGGGTATAACCTATAACTGTCTCGACATACGATCGAGAGAAATGAAAATAAATATTAATGCAGAAACAGTGCCCTGTTAGCACCTTTAGACAAGTGAGATACCATGCGATTGCAATTCTAGGCTCTGTAAAGTGGCTTTTAGGTCTCTAAACACAGTGGACAATGGATCCTATTGTGCTGCCAATAAAACTTGATTGAGATTCTTGATAGGAATCAAGTGACGTATACCGTTGCAAGGAGAATAAATTGCTGAATAGATAAACAAAACATTTGAAACATTGATCTCAGGTTCCCCAGAGTAGGATTGATAATCTCAAGATTCCTTGATGACATTGAGCCGCCGGAGTGGCCATTTTTCCATTTGTGTCTTTGGCGCGAAGCGTACTTTATGAACATATATGTCATGAAGCACGCTCTTTATTATAAGAGATGAAAACTGGAGCATTCCAAGATTTAGAGACATCTGTAAGTGGTGCCATATCTCAGCAGTGCTGCGGCGTCCTGCCATAACCGATTGTGAAGTAGACGAAAACGAATCATATGTGAATATAAAGGCTAGTAAGCAAAAATGTCACCCGTTTGTACTGAGACGTCGCTGCAGAGGTGCAGGCAAGGTTTATTGAATGCTGAGCGACAGGGCTCTTACGAAGAGCGTCTTTGTTTTTTGTTTTGTTTTTGCTCCAAAAACAATGACACGTGTGTTTACAAAAAATGGTTAGTGATTTAGAGTACTGAGTACTCTAGTATGGGAGAGCTGAAAGCCGTCCCAAGAGTATAAGGCTTGATCAATGGCATGTAAAGGCGACATGGAAACACCTATTTTTGTGTCACCACACAGTGACACGTGCCCACTCTGGGGGATCGGCCAAGAATGAGTAGTTGAAAATTGGGAAAGTCGGTTGGCTTGCTCCTTCCTTCTACCTATCTGACGGCTCATACGCAATGCAGGGGATTGGCTGAGTCTTAAGGGAGTTTTTTCAGTATTGTCTTTAGTTCAATACTCCTATAAGCTAAAATAACTGGTACAACAAACTTAAGCAAAGGTTGTTGGCAAGGAAATACTTAAATACAGAATTTAGCACGACATTCTTTTAGACTGACTGATCTATACTGGTCATAAATGTCGAAGGAAACACCTCTGTGATGGTAGTCCAGAGCAGAGGAGCTAAAAGAAAGTATAACTAAATCTGCGACTGAACTTCGCGCACTTCTTTCTTTAGTAGTCTGTGCATTAGCATTTGCATTAAACCCGCTAGTACAGGCAGGTGACAATATGTAGCAACGATCTACTAGATGAGTCTGGCGAAATTGAAGTGTCCCACACCAAAGCGTGGGGATTCCCCGGACAATTGGACACTGTCCATCGGAAGTACATGGGACCTCACTGTAAGATATTATTAAACACTCTGGGAAGCCGTGCGGCTTGTAGGGTGACACTAACTTTACCCGAATGCTGTAGTGAACCTCTACTGCAAATATGTAAGATGCAGTAGGCAAATGTAAACCATGGGACGTTCTTGGTCACTAGCTTGTTTTCTCAGATATGACTTTTTTCCCGTATTTATCGTTCACTTACGGCCGACCACCGCTGTGGCAGACAAGAGATGGCGCTGTGCGCGCATGTCCCCAAGCACTGGTCATAGTGAAGAATCTTTGAACAGGGAGCGACGACAAAGAAACGAAAATTACGTCACTATTCGGGCAAATAGTTTTCCGTGAATGATTCTAGCTCGCCTATTTCAAGCTGAATTAAAGAGTTCTGCATCCGATGGTGAAATACGCGTATTTATTACATTGTCCGATCATGCCCCATTGCGGTTAACCTTTTCATGCTCAGCTATTCCAAGTGGCATAACCAGTTTAGTAGGTCATTGAGCAGGCAGTTGGTAGAGATAAACCACTGTTTTTCCCGAAAAGCTCAAATTACGCATCTATACTATGTATGATACCAACCTTGTACCCACAACCAATAGAGGTCGTGTGTGAACAAAGAAATTACGGAAGTGGTTCCAACCGTCACAAGTTTCACTGGAGCAATTTTTCATTCACCATGCAGAATAAGGCAATCATTTTGTTTATGTGTTGATAATTCGAATTTAAGCCATAGGGTCCTATGCTATCCAATCTAAAGACTTTTTCAAGCCATATATTAGGTGAAAAAAGTGATGTAATATATTTATTTATTATAATATTGTGGACATTTCCTATTCTTCAATCTCAAGTGTGAGCAAACTTTTCATTTTCTTTTTTTAGCTACTGTTATCACGCGCACTCTTCAAAATGGAAAAACCGGTCGATTACCTTGAAAATAAATGGTGACGGAAAGGTTTAACTAAATACATCGAGCCTTCGAGGCCAAGATGTGAACAACAGGGAAGTGTACACGGTCCTCATGAAGTGCGCGTAAGAAACAGCAAAATTGACTAATATTACCTAGACACGATTATTATGTAGAGTAACCAAACACATTTCAGTAAATAAAACAATATTTATAGAAAGATATACACATGTAAAACGTTCACTATTGGAAATAGTATACACAGGTGGGTCAACACCCACTGAGCCACTGTAAGCGACACTTAGACCAGTCCCGCTACATTCGGCAGCGTCCCCTGACGTAACGCGCGCTTTCCGAGCATCCGAATGCTTCGGCGAACTCCGGCATGTTGTGCACCGGGAGGAGGCACATCTCGCGTGGCGTGAGCGGGTTGGGCCTCTCGGATGCACTGCACCAGAGCAGGCAGTAGCGCATGAAGAAGAGACGCGTCGCTTCGGGCCAATGGGCACTGTACACGGAGTAGTCGGGCGCGTGGTCTCGAAAGTCCGCCTCCATGGAATCGAAGGCCAGGCGCAGCCCCTGGACTATCATGTACATTGTGGCCTGCTGCTCCTGCACGCCGAAAGGCCTATGTGTGTTATCGAAAGAAAAAAACTTCAAGGGCTTATTTGTTTGTTTGACTCAATGGTAGTGCTAACCAGCTGGTAATCAAGCCAGGGAAATGATGAAGGGTGGTAATTGCACTGTTCTTACAGTACTGTATAATAATTGCACAAATATTCAAAAAAAGAATCATGGTCGGATGCAGCTTTACAAGCCTGCGGCATTTCCTCCGCAAAGGCGGGGGCACGCAACGCCGGCAGCAATGCGCATGTACTTCAAGATTACTTTTAGGAGCGAAGCTCCTTAAGGCGAGGGCTGTGCGTCCCCTGTATGTAGCCACCTCTCGTTCAGTTCTTGCAGTGTTCACTAGATGGCGGTACTTGTAGCTGACGGCATTAAGTATTACGCTAGCCACCGCCCGATCTAAAGGGTACAGCCATATCCATCCGTCCATCCGTCCGTCCATCCATCCATCCATCCGTCCGTCCGTCCGTCCGTCCGTCCATCCATCCGTCCGTCCGTCCGTCCGTCCGTCCGTCCGTCCGTCCCATCCATCCGTCCGTCCGTCCGTCCGTCCGTCCATCCATCCATCCATCCATCCATCCATCCATCCATCCATCCATCCATCCATCCATCCATCCATCCATCCATCCATCCAAAAGATGCAAGATGTTATAAACTAGATGGCGGTACGTGTAGTTGATTATGAAAGATGCGAGGTGTTATAAAATAGGAATGATGCCACATATGGCGCGTGTCATCGTTCGATATAGTGCGGCGACGTACGCTAGGGGGAGCGTTGCGATAAAATCGAGTGGGCAAAATGTACGGAGGATTCATGGTTTACCAGGTTTACCTCCGGAGCTTCGCTCACTGAGCATCATTCACTTCGTGGAAGTGGCGGCACTTTTTTGAACTGGATGGCTGGCGACATCGCATTCGAAAAACATCGTAGACTGCATGAGCGGGGCTACTTTTATAGTATTGCGCAGGCTATCAGCTGCCACACTTCGGTCGTTTGGGCGAGCTTTCCTAAAGTTTCGTATGCGACTGCAAGCAATGAAGGTCTCTCTACTATTGAGAGCACAGAGTTACGGCCATCAAATGTGCGCTGGTCTTGCGCGTACTTGTCTGCACCGTATTTCAATATCCCATGTTCTCTAGATTGTGGGCTTGTCGTTGATCGGTCGTTTCAGATATGACTATGCGATCTTTCAGAGATGTCAAGTGTCATCTCTAATTGACTCATTTCATTCTTGCCTGAACATGAATGTAGAAACTGAAGTATACTGCGCTGAGCACGTGTGGTAACGCGATTGTCGACGCGTTTGTATGAGACCAGGGCACACCGAAAGCTTACCCCCGTATTCGAAAACGCTCCTTGACTTGAACCTAACTTGCCACCGACTTCAATGCAGCACAAACGCGCTTCGAAGGCGCTGTCTTTAGGCGGTGCCAAGGCAGCACAAATGCACAGACGCGTTTCGAACGCGCTGCTTCGAAGGCGGTGTCAAGTCAAGTTCAAGTCAAAGAGCGTTTCTGAATACGGGGGTTAGTTGTACGCAGTGCATTAGACGAAACTGATCCCTTGTAATCAGATAAATTTGCTTGTAATTTTGTGAATTAGTAGATTTATTTTTGGAGCAGTAACCGTCTCAGTAATTTCATTACATTTCTTGTAACTCATTGCAGGTAACCAAGCGCGTTTTTGAAATTTTGCAAGATCATGTAACCAGTCTTTTACGGCAGTTCTAGTCCCAAAAATACGCGACCGCCCTATAGGACCCCTTCCGCCCTACCACCCTCTCAGTCTCTGCAGAGCTATTTTTTTTCAGATTTTTCCTAATCTGCAACCTGCAAGTTGCTATAAGCGACAAACTTCACAAAATCCAGGACAGACCAGTACAAGTTGCCCTAAGGCGGCACTACAATACTTCAGTACTGACAGTTGTACCAATATGAAAAATGAACTAAGATAAGAATTAATCCCATCCCATCGAAGGAAAGTGCGCATAAAGCTTCTATATCAAATATGTCATGGCCAAACCGTCATTCGAAAAGAGTTATATTTACATAGTCGTCCTCATTATTTCTGTTCGCACAATGATTATTATTTTAATACTTCCTAATATTGTTCCCGATCTAGTTCGTGTGCGAATGCGTTTTTTGTTCATTCCATGCATTTGCATGTACTTTTTGTTCCATGCGCTATGGACCTAAATCCGGTTTTAATGTAAACAACAGCCACAGGCTTCTCTAGTTTGTGCTGCCTGTCATCATCCTTGTTAGAGGCTAGCGCTCTCTCCTAGAAGGCCTCTTGGAGAGAAAGAGGGTGCACTTCCACTGTCACCTTCCACGACAGTAAAAAGGTTGAAGTCTTCGCGTTGACATTGTATTTAGACGAATGATCACGTGTGTGTTGTGAAATGAATGACGTGTCGACTATTATGTACATACGAGCGAATGCATCTTTATAAGGACCAGACATGTGCTTTGTTGTTTTGTTGTTGTGTTTTGTGTTTGTTGTTTGTGTTTTGTTGTTTCCAGAGACTTCTTACAATGACTTTCAAACATTTACTTACCATTGTGATATGTACGTATAAGTGTGTCTTTGCATATCTGTACCTGAGTTTTCTATTTTCCATGCACTGCTTTGTATGTTTTGCTTCAAGATACGTGTTCAAGTTTCAATCAATGGCTAAGGAGTAGCCGGCGCCATAATGGTGCGCCAACATCTCCTTATATATCATATCAATAAAAAAAAAGAGGTGGTGGGGGTTGGTCACACCTGGTTACAACATCCCAGACTGGATTATAGCTGTGCCTAGGAAACCTTCGTTGGAAAGAATTGTCCAACAGGTGCTACTGGAACAGTTTCATGGGCTAAAATGGTTGCTTGGGCGAGTTAGTACGACATTATTCACATAAAATCTCAGCCAAAAAATGGAGGACATGAAAACGAAGCAGACGCGGCTCCAGGAAATAAATTTTGTTGTTAGTTATGGAGGAGGAATAAATGAGGAAGGACAGGGAGGTTAGTTATGCGTGCCCATGTAGCCAGCAATGTTCAGAAGGTAAGTATTCTGGGTTCCGCCCCACTTTTAGCTTTTTGAAACCAAAACAGTCTCCGAATAATTCACTGCTGCGCCATCGAGGAAAAATGATGTCCAGCCCTAACTAGTGAGCCATTATCTAACTATTGCAACATCAACAGGTAGATGTAAATTTTTTTCCCGAATACTTATGCAAATAAGGAACAGCGGATGTTCGGTAGATGTCAAAATACTGTTTGGGTACTCACGTAACGCACATGTATATTTTCCAAGGTATGTTGCCGAGCTGGTTGGTTGGCGTTCATCAGGGAGTTTCATACTCAAAATACCAAGAGAGGAATCTGGCGCAGCGATCGTGTCTCTTTATGTGAATTATGAGAAATACAAGCTTCGGATTGGACAGTGCTAGCTATAGCGAACTGTTTACAAATCTTTTTCTACAGTTTCAGTTTCGTAGTTCGAAGAGGCTGAAGACCGCTTGGTCTCTCGATTTGCTGCGTTGTTGGAGCTTTGCAAGCCGTATTTGACAGTTTAAACGAAGCGTCATTCACTAACCGCTGCGTATATAGATGTAGCGTCTCATGCCAGTACAGACATCAAGTTCATGTTTTATTCACGAGCGCGTCTTGCCTAAACTTGTTCGAATCGACTGCAAAATGACGATGAAGCTAAGCAGACGCACAGTCGTGCTCCACTGACCCGACTTTAGAACAAAAACAGAGGTGCATTGGGGGCCCTTGGACAGATGCACCTGGCGTCGCAGCAGACTGAATGCTAATTGGTTCTCACTAGAAAATGCGCTGTTGTTTTCATAAATGAAAAATGCGTACTTTAGAGCGAAAGACAAGCATGTTTGTGTTTTAAAGTGTTTTAAAAAATATTTCAATACTTTTGACGCCAACTCTGGAATGCAATGACAAAGCGATGCACACCATGGTGATTGAATTTGTCCAGGTTTCACTTCTACCTAATGGTTACTGAACATTTTTGCGATAAAGTTTACGTACCAAAGAATGAAGCGAGTTTCGATTGAGTATGATTTTATATGACTTTGTTTTATACTCAACAAACAGACGTTGCGAATCTCAAGAAAGTAATCCATCCGAAGCATATCCGAAGCCTGTACTTGCCATCATTCCCATGGGGGTACATGCACAGCTGAGGGAGCCTGCGTAGACACTTGCGCCAGATTCCCCTCTAGGTATTCTTGTATGAAACTATATTGCATTTATCATTCCTATGGGTACAGCACACCCCGACAAGAACACAAAAAGGACACAAACACACAACAAGTAGCGCTAACTTGCATTTATTCTTTTGTTTACGAACACACATGCTATTTGTACAATATCAGTATATTGATAAAACCTAAAACAACATGTAAAGATAAAGCACAGCTCATGCACGTGTCATCATTAGTTGCAAGTTGGCGCTGTGTGTGTGTGTCTTTTGTGTTTTTGTCGTTGTGCGCTACACCCATATGGATGACGCACGCTTACAGCATTGCGTACTAACATGCATCCGCGGATCATGTTATTGCGGCAACATGACTCAGATATGGAAAGGGCAGAACGCAACACAGCACTAGAGAGGTTTAGAACTGCGCGACGCAAAGCATTTCGTGTGCGATGCGCATGCGCCGTGCGCCGACCTCTGGCAGGCTCCCGTAGAGTGACGGACGCTAACGTTACGCCCGCGACGCCGGCGAATTTAGAGTACGCTATTCTGAAACCACTCATGGTCTGCACGCTCATTCGTAACTCCATCTACCGAGTAGACCACGGCGGCGCTTTAGTATTTCAAGTTTGCGCCAAAAAATTGTTTTGTCAAAGCATACAAAGCCTAAAATGAGAGTTGATCACATGTGCCATTCCATGCTCCACTTCATACTAAGTAGATGCCCTCCTCGCCCCCATCGGTAAATGTTCTTCTGGATATGCTCCACGTTCTAGTACAGCAATTTTAGAGAGAGCACGCCGACACCACTGAGAGGCTCGTCAGCCCGTAAGGAGTGGTGGCGCCGTCTCGCAGCGTTGAGGCGAAATATGTTCGGAGTTCTTGTTTCGATCTCACACACCGATGGCGCTACCAAAAGCAGTTGGGGATCCAGCTGTTCATGGGAAGCCAGGGCGTCCAACTGGGTGTCTGAGATCCTACTGCGCGATAGCTTGCAGGTGAATTCTAGCGAACGCAGTGGTGGATGAATGCAGCGGTTACTGCCGTGGAGCTGAATTACGATTGGTAGGATAAATACTGCATTGACGAATTTCGTTTGAAAGACAGTTTGTAGTGACACCGTAGGCTGGAACAGAGCTCCGGAGGCGAATGTGGTGTGATTTGTATATATTTTTAAGGAATGCAGGTGGACGAGGGTGTGAACATTCGGGCATCTTTAATGAGATATGCCCACGCGCCAGCAGCATTCAAAGAATGTTCATACCGCCCTTTTAACAACACACGATGTCACGGTAGTTCATAATATTGAATGAACATGCATCCGAAAACTGTCGCACTGTGGTAGCCTTGCAGCGTTTGTCTTCACCAAATGTTGTTCTGCATTTCTCTAGTATATGATTTGAAACGTTATAGAGACGAGGCTTAAAAATGGCAGACATTGCATGTCTCCTAAGCACGACGAGTAAGCACATCCTCTCCGGCAGCTGTGGGGTTGTTCTTCAGGTCTCAGTTCAGCGTAGGTCTTAGCTCCTGTGTCTTACCTGTAGAGATCCGGCCACGTGACTCTTGAAACCAAGTCGATAGTGAAGATCTACGAGGCAACGTAGGCGGTGTGAGTATCGTTCGTGGGTGTCTCTGGCCCACCAGGAGCCGCTGTGCCGGGTACCAGCGTAGTTGGGGTGCATGATGATCGCCACCTGCAAGACGTGATTGATTGATTGATATGTGGGGTTTAACGTCCCAAAACCACCATATGATTATGAGAGACGCCGTCGTGGAGAACTCTGGAAATTTCGACCACCTGTGGTTCCGAGTGACACTCTAGTCTGTGCTTACTTCCAGATTACAAATAGTTTATGTGGAATCCAGCAAGGTGGCAGAACAGATAAGAAAGGAAAACTGATGGCCACCCACTCGTAGCACGAAGCCAATGGAAAATTCTTGCGAGTTGATCAGAATGCTTCTTAGTTGCCGAAAAATATGTAATTACTCTCCAAAATATGTCGCAACGAATTTCATTTAGGTCGAAGAGCAACGTTTCTATGAGGCAGTTTCTGATAATGGCATTGAATATTTCGGTAGGCCGAGTGCGCACAACACAGAAAATATTTATGACAAACAACTTGCCTGAAGGCATGCCTCTTGTGCTTATAAAAACACTGCTGCAAGTTTGAGACAAACACATGACTGAAACTGTACAGACGAAGAAAAAACTGCGCTCTGTGTGTGTAATGTTTCGCGCCTGTGCTATAGTTTAAACTTTGCAGCACTTCTAGTGAAGTACAAGTATGACAGTTTGAGTTGTAGCAACTCAAAACTTTATAACTTCTTCAGACCCAACAAGGCGATTCCAAGTCAATGTACTTCAAACTTCTTCATTTTGCTCTTGAGCATACAAGAAAACAGAAAAAAATATTGAAGAGGAAGAATGAAAAACAAACAAAAATGGCTAAATTTTATTATTTTTGCCAAACAGATTGAACTACCTTTTATTACTCCATTGAAACAGTTGTGAACGGCTATTTACAACACAGATGAGGCATAAAAAGTATCATTTTTTGGAGCCCATCCAGCATTGCTACCATGCATAGTCAGTGAAAATAAACTACTGAAAATTCCGTTTGCGCGCCGGGAGGACCAAAGCGTTGATGTTTCCGGGAAACGACATTTTCAAACCAGTCATACGTCACAGATACTCGACATGAAGCGCCATCTCGTTGAGCTTTAGTAAAATAATGCCTTCCCTGCAAGAAGTTCATGTTGCAGGTAAAAAAAACAAACAAAGAAAACTAGATTAATTTGGAATCAGATACGCTTGATTGAAACAATGACCCGAATGGTGGTCACATGGAGTGAAAAAGGATAGTATTGCCAAGCCCTTCATGACGTTATACGCACCTGGCTTGCCAAGAGGGCGCCTACCGTGCCGTAGTTGAAGTACGCGGGCACGTCCGAGTCGTAAACGTACGGCTCCATCTGGTACAGACCGGGTACTACCACGACGCCCACGCGTTGCGAGTAAGCCACGTCGCCGGCGTATCCGTGACTCGCGGAATACAGCTCCATCAGGGTTGGCGGGCTCACCCCGCGAACCTGCTGGTCGTGCTGTCGAGCCAGTATGTACTTGCGCACGAACATGTAATCCTCGCGGGTGTCGTTCCGCGTGACGAGGGACCCGTTGTTGGCCTCGTGTCCATTTCCGTCGAGGTCCAGGCCACTGGAGTGTTCCCGCAAAGATTGCTTCAATGTATTTGTGACAGGCACGCAGAGCACTTCAAGCGATGTAGTCTTGAATAACAGAGCTAGTTGGCAGTGATTCATTTTAACAGATTTTATGTGAAAACAAGGACACAATAGGAAGGTCAAGATGAAACAAACGCTGTCCAACAACTGAAAAGGCACCGGTTGGTGCGAAAGAAAGTAGGCACAAAATATTATCTGCACATGCCCAGGCAAGAGGCGATACCCATCTCACGTGAGCTATCACATTTGGCTTTGAGATGCGCATTATAAGATTTAGTGCAACGTTTGTTTGCCACTAAAAGAAAAGCGGCGCACAAAAAGACAGAGACAAAGAAAAGAACCACACACAGCGCTGCATTTTTTCTGGTTCTCTTCTTTGTCTGTCTTTTTGTGCGCCGCTTTTCTTTTAATATGAATATACACCAACTCGCCCAACTTTCTATTTTGTTTGCCACTACTGAGCACGTTTTAAGTGGTTGGTCGGGGTTGTGCTGTCTTCTCTCCTAATTACGTCTACGTTTGCACGTGCATTAATTTAGCACGGATGGGGAAACTATACACGCGTACTTAATTTCACTGGGTCTAAGCAAACACCACTTCGCCCTTTTGCTAGTGTTTAACAAATGGCGAATAATAATTAAGAAATCCTAGTAGTATTTACTGGTATAGCAGTGTTTACAAGGACAGCGCTGGCAGCATGCGACAACAACATTAATTACTACTGGCTAAAGAACGGCTAATATTGGTTATAATAGGCACTATTGGGTACAGACGACTTTATAAGCTAAATATAGCTGAATGTTTATCTGTTGCCGGCTTAGTACTAGCATATATTGACTATCTAATGTTGTAAGAGCAACGCTATCTTCCTTCAACACTACTTCAGCGAGTAAACTGCGTAGACAACTGGGCGTGTTGGCATGTGCTGGTTTTGGTTAAACTGTACGGTATGTGGGAACACGAAACAAAAAGTGAGGCAAACACGCACTTAGTTGTCTCAGTTCTTTTTGACGCTCAAGTTTCTCAAGTTTGTCCACTCTTTGTCTCTCGTTTTCTCGTCTGTTGTTCTAAGCTGTGTTGGTTATGAACTAGCTCCATTGGATACAGTTTGGAAGCAATCAATGGTATATTTTTTGTGGAATCATCAGGCCGAAGCAATTACTGACCCTATTGCAAAACCCAGTGCCACTGGGTACCAGCGTCCAGCACCATGCCTGATTATGGGCCCAGTATCGCGCTGGCTACTGGGACGCTGGAGCGGCATGTTACTGTGAGGCGCTGGGTACTGCGCGCAAAACGGCTTCGCAGGGTCAAAACGGGGGTGCCCATTAGCCATATACAAATATATAAACAAAAGAAGTGACAGCGTGCAATAACATTAAAAAATACAAAAATAAGCCTACGGACAAGATTCGAACCCACCACCTTCCGATTTCCAACCAAGTACACTACCCACTAAGCCACGCCAGATTTCTTTTGTCTTTAATGCAGCATATAACATCAAAATAACAGTTAGATGTGTTACAAAATAGCTATTTATCCAAAGAACACGCAGTTCGGCTTCATGTTTGTCAAAGATACAGTCAAGATTGACGTGATATTTCTTTCCAATTAGCAATTTAGTCTCTATTTGGCAGTGACGAGCAGCTTCCGGGCACCAAATGACGTGCGGATATTGGCACGAGGGCAAAGTTTTTGGAAGAATCCATCATCCTAATTCTGAAAAATTTCAAATTGCCTGGAGGAGCAGCCACAGATTGTCGGCTGTTGCTACCGAGTTTTTTTCTTTGACAGTCGCTTCTCGCACTTCCGAATGGTAAACACGGGTAGATGAATTAAAATGACTTGTCCGATTAATCTGCACACCCTCTATTGATTATTGAGTATTTTTCTCGCGCAAGCGATGGTATAGCAATACATAGCCGGCGTGCCAGGGCACAGATTTCCAGTTATATGGACACCTGCAACTAAAAAAACCACCCAAGAAAATTCTAATGCAATCCGCTGAAAAAGTATGGCCGTGTGTTAGTTCACTAAGGCGTACTAAATTACCAACCCGCAATTGGCTGTTCTTACATACGAGCTAGAGAAGTACCGGCTAGTGCGCGGCCGGCAGCTCTCAGTGAGAGCCTGCGTCGCTGAAAGAGTGCCACATCGATGGTCATCGCTCCTTGTGCGGGCACGGCACACGAAGATAAAGGGTTGATTTAGGTTCAGGGATGTCTAAACTGTACTTTACAGTCATTCTTACACTCTTAAATTGTGCGTTCTTAAAGCAAAAAGTTCCGGTGCCACTAGCATGGACACCGACGACACCGGCACAATATAGGCCTAATGCTCGCTGGGACGGGGCACTGGATAAGAGCGCTCTCGATGTGGTGAGTTGGGATGATGGTTTAAGTTTCCGAACTTGAACTGCAGAACATTTCTAACTGTTATTTGAAGTAGGTAAAGGGATAAGCATGACTAGACATCCATTTACGGGATAACGGAATCGAACGATAGCTGTTTGTTTCGCCTCCACTGGGAAACCTTGCGAAGCTATCGAGATAGTTCATTTACGTTTCGTCAACTTGGTGGCGTAAACGATTTCCTGTTTCTGTTAGGAGTGGCGCCCAGATCCATGCTTATAAATACTTCAACATGGAATCGTCATAGCAATACACGACTGATGAGAATATGGTATACGCGCGGGCATGTAATAGACGCGCATCAATTACCGCATTACGAATACGTGCCCCGAAAGAATTACGTATGCTCGGGATCTGTTAGGGTAGCATCGATCCGTGCCGTCGAATGAAGCGTTTTATATTCAACGACACTGAAACATACCACGGCACACGCTACGTAAATGTACACGCTGCACTGGTGTGTGCTCCAGTATGCACCAGTGCTTTTTAGTGAAAATTCCAGCGTTTCCAGTGCTTCCCTGTGTGCACCAGCAGCACAGCTTAAGCCAGCGCTCCTAACAGTGCGACACAGCTATTTTACAGTGCGCCCAGCGAAGTGCCAGTAAATACCAGCGCGTACCAGTTTCTCCAGCGTGTACCAGTGCCAAAAAATTAACGTACTGACATCACGCTAAGGATGCTGTTTTTCTAACGGTAATGGTTTTATCTAATGGTAATTTCGTTACTGTTTAATGTATAGTTTGTTTTCAACCAGTGTTGAAGATATCTGGTAGTCCCAACAAGCAGCTACATGTCTTTAGTCCCAGAATACAGAGAAATAACTTAGGTCAGCGATAAGGAGACATGAAGTTATCACACTTGAATCTCAAACAGGATGAATATGAAGTGCAAAAATTTTATTAAAACCTACTAGCCTAAGATACTATGCAAATAATAAAAGCTATTAATACGCATATCTCCCTCCTTTTTTCCAGCGAAGAATACTCACAGTAATATGCTGAATGAAATGAAGTGGAACAGCTGCGTTGAACAGTTTTAAAAGCTCGGACGTTACCAAACACCTTTCTGATCAGGTACATCAATAGAAATCACAAGATTATCAGCACCACCAACAGTGAATTGAACTTTGAGTATTTAGGTATTCTATTTTTGTGACATAGATATCGTACTATGAATTAAAGAAAGTGGTGGTGTGAATTATATAATATCTGGCAGATACGATCACTACACCACCGAAGGATACAGGCCTCTACGGCACACCGCACCTGTAATTAACTTTCGGATCGATCGGTTCTTGGATGACTGCCGGCGTGCTGGCAACCTCGTCATTGGACAACACGCGACTTCTTTCGCCGAGCCACGTGAACACCTTGGAATACGTCGACGCTTCCTTGATGGTAGCGAACATGTCCTCTGTGATTTTCACGCTGCCCTGGGAATTCACGAGTTTGCCCACCAGCTGCGGCCACGTCTTGGTGAGGCACTCGCTGGCCCTGTTCAGGCAGGACCACGGCACTGTGATCTCACCGGAGTGGACTCGAAGCTTGTCTCTTTCCATGACAGCCACGTACGAGGCCAAGTACGCAGAGACATAAAGAGCCGCGGTCTTTGTGCCCTTGCTAAAAAGAACAGCGAAGACATTTTTTAACATCTTCGGGTTCTGCATCAGTACAGTGGCTCGGCGCCCCAGCGTCCGCCAGGCCGGCAGGAATGTGTTCGCAGCCTTCATCCACTGAGCTACGGTGACGCCGTCGACAAGCCCTTTGAAAGCGACGTCCAACGGTATGGCTTTTGTATAGGGCTTGCGGGGTATTCGCAGAGCCATGGTTAATTCGGCATCCAGCCAGTACAGCAGCTGCGCGAACATCGTGGTGTTGCGCACGTCAGGAAACGCTTCAAGCACCTGAAGGATGAAGCGCCAGGAGTCGTTGTCGTTCTTGCTGGCGTCCTTGGCGTCGCCACTTCTCAAGAAGCGTTGGGTAAGAGACATGGAGGGGGTTAGGTACAGCGGCTCTTCGGAACCGTCCCTGATGACCATGATTGCGACCACGGTGTACAAACCACTCTCAATGCTGGCACGCATAAGAAATTTGGCGACTTCGGCGTTGGAGCGAGCTCGTCGAAGCGTGGAGAGCGACAGGAGTGTGTCGGCGGCCTGCATCATATTGGCGAGCGTCGTTTCGGTTGCCATGTACCGCTCGCACGCCATGTATACCTGGCTGAGAACGGTGGCACCTTCCAGCTTGTACTTTACGTGCCCACCGGAGGTGATGGCCTCTTGCAACTTTACTTGCAAAGTCTTGATGTTGTCGCCACGGAAGCTGCCACCGGACTCGCGGTTCATCCAGTGCGCGCAGACGTGGTCGTAGAAATCGACACAAGGGTCTGCGCTGGCGTTAACAAGGCCATAAAGCTTGCTCCTAGCCTCAAGACACCGAGGGGCGACACATGCAACTTCCATGGTAGGATCCCCGTAGCTGAAGATCACCAGAGTTATGGAGGCAGCGGCGACGAAAACGACGAAGAAGGCGCCACATAACATGTCGGTGGTAGTAATTCTCTGCTGATCGCCATGATAAGTCCTGTAAATTCTAACTGGAAAGGAGAGGAAAAGACAAAATTTACTTCAAAGCTACTCATCTGAGCCAGAATTCATGCTCCACCTCACTGTGATCTCATCTCCGCAAAGATACGTGCGCAATAAATAGCAGCACTTTTTTGTGACGAAAAACTCTAGAGTCGCTAGCAGCAAAACATAATAGCTGCGCCTAGTTTGTCAGCCTCTCATGGAAGAAGAGTTCGCATATATGAATCCCTTTTGTGACGTGTTAAGTAATCACATGGTGTGAATCAATTTTGTGTTGTGTAGTCCATTTGAACTTTCGGCTAGCGTCACTGGTTGTTCTACGCACGTGATCAAAAAACACCCGCGCCAACGTTGGACAAGTGCGCTCGGCCAGTAAATGCATGGAGCGATAAATATATTGTAAATCTAGTTTTTTTGGGTTTAGGTGCACGTTAAAAACCCCAGGTGGTCAAAATTTCAGGAGCCCTCCACTACGGTGTCTCTCAATCATATGGTTGTTTTGGGACGTTAAACCCCACATAGCAAATCAATCAAACTTGTTTCGTGCTCATTTGTCAGCGTTTATCATTTATCAGTGTGATGCAGTGTGAAGTGCCAGAGATTATTATTGTAATTATTATAAGAAACTAAGGCTTGCGCTAGCAGCTTCACCATCTCTGCTTCGTCAGAGTAGTTGTTTTCTGAGCTTTGACACCATTACCAATGCCTGTGTAGGCATTTCGCCACTTTCACCGGACACTTTCACCTGTAACTACGATCAATTTGACTAACCCAAGAAGCAAAGGACGTAGCGAAGTGCAGTAGCTCGATGGCACCACGTGATAATGTGTTTCTTGTAATTACACAACAGATCACCAGCTTTGCCTCCCAATGTAGCACTTTGCCCAACGATGCGCCGAACAAAATAGACGAATTGGACTTGAGTGACCCCCTCGATGCTAAATAAAGTAACACTGGTACGAGGAAGGCATTCTCTGTGCGCCTTGTGTTTGGATCGACAGGCAGGCCCATAGACATAAGCAGTCCCTTAGTCCCTTCCCCTCCCCCCCCGTTTTGAAATACGAATGGTGGGGTGGGAGTGTTTACTGTGAATTAATAATGAAAGTACGAGTTACAGATCCAACGCAGCTCTTTGATTATGTAACGCTCTTTGATTATGCCTATGTAACGCTGTCCCTCCGTGATTCCGTACCAAGGCGCCACACCACGCTCCCCTCGACACAAATGTTGGGTCAGTGCCAAGTAGGTCACGTTTTACTTCACAGTGTGCGTTGACGTCATTCTCTTCCTCGCCTGCCACGCGCTCGCCACGTGTTCCTTTTATACCGCTTGATCCTCTGAATCGGTCGTAACGTTTGAGCGCACATCGAGTAAACAATATTTCTGCTCATTTATCGGCGATGAAGAGGGCGCCGGAAAGCGAAGCTCTTTCCACTGCCGAAACATGACCCCAATCGATTTGGCCTCACCAGGCCATCACCAGAGTTGCGATTTTCAGCAGAACTAATCGCATTCACGAATGGTGACGAAACACCCGCAAAACCGACGAGGCACAAGCACGGGAAGCCTAGCGCAAGCGTTGGCAGTGGAAGACGAACGACACCGACGAGACGCGAGCCAAGGAAGCCGATTGATAGCAACGACAGCGCAAGGACAACGCCAACGAATCCTCGACGTTGTCGTCGCCAGTAACGTCTCGAAAGCGCCGCGCGCCCTGCGCCGAAACCCCCACCGAATCGCCGTGCGCAACATTGTTGCTTCGGATACCATCCAGGTTCCCTTTGGAAAGACGTCGTTTATTTTTTCAAGACCCTCAATAGCTGCCCCTTTCGAAAAAATTCGGCAAATTCCACACACTTTAGAAATCGGCGTTATGCGAAGCATGCGCAAGCAAGCTAACTGTGTTGTAAATGTTGTAATTTTTGATTCCACCAAACGTTGAGAAGTTGTGATAAAGATATGTACATATACAACATATACATGCACAGACATACAGTGAACAGCCGCATATGTTTTATATCACGAGTTCTTCACAGTTGTGTAACGATACCAACAAGAACATGGATATTAGCACCACCAGAAGTGGTCAGCTAATATAAAGCGCAGCTGCACGCGAGGATCGTAGCCCTGGACACTGCTACATCAATAAGCTTCAGCGAATGACACCCAACTACACTTTACGTTAACCAGACGTGACGGCTGTATCATATGAGTACACTTGTGTTGTTTATAAAATCGCATAGGCAGTGTTGCAACCAAAGTTGGTGTTTCACAAAAATTTTGGTTTTTGGTAAGGTAGTTCTGAGACCTGGAATGGCTTGGTGATGGAAAGCTTGATTGCCACGCATAATTCTGGGGTTCGTTTTTTGCTGGGGCAATGAGATTTGTTCTTTGCATTCGCCCTCCACTACGGTGTTTCTTATAATCATATGGTGGTTTTCGGACGTTAAAGCGCACATACCAATCAATAAAACCCGCCTGTGTTTTTGCCGTTCCTCGGCAGAAATAAACTGTAAAACACCTGTGGCATATACCCACATACTAATGGCACATACCAGCCCCGGGTATGTGCCACTGTTTTCTTTTTTGAAAATTGACGACATACGCGGCGGGTATTGCGATATTAATCATGTCATGACCAGGAAGTCGTATTTGTAAAACCATTTTACTTTTTCATACTAATTTTGGCTTATTAAAAGTTTAGCGGGTGATCATGGGAGCATCAAGACGTAAGCGGCAAGATAGTAGATAGACAGATATATAAATAGAGAGATAGATAGTTACGCAGGCAGACGCTCAAAATGCTTTCAGTACGTAAATAATATGATTCACATTTTTAAAGAGCTTGTTACTATCAGACAGGCAGTGGGTGTATGAGGGGCTGATGGAACCATTCTAATAAAGAAACAGTAAAGGATAACAATGATTTGGTTTAGGCTGACAAAATGAACTCTGAGAACTCAACCGTCACATGTGTCTCTCTCATAAGGTCATTAAATTTCACGACAAAATTTCCGCGCGTGACGTATGAAATTTCAAAATGCGCTGTCGGTATTTTCGTCACATTGGGTCAACGACAATTCGTCCAACTTCATATGCTATATCTATGGCACCCACGGGTTACAAATATATTAGTTTTATTTTTTTTGGAAGCTACATGAGTTACTGTAGAAGCATTCAAAATTTCTTACGTTGCGATGTTTGGCGCGGAAATCTCAAAGTGGTGTCGCCATCCACATTTTCTTGCGGCGTGTTTTCTCGCTCAGCATCGTGTTGAACTAAGAGTTATGTTTTCGGAATTGTGAAATTGTACTTAACGCAAGAAATTGTTTTGCGCTTTAGTGTCCCTTCAAAATGCATGCGGCATCCTCATTTTCGTGTGAATTCTTCAACGACACTTCGTGACACCATTTTTGGGTTTGAGCACGAAGTTCACTGGTGCGACTTGTATCGTCAAAATCCACATCCATGCGAAAGTTTCTTAATGGGAAAATAAATACTGCCTTCTGGGCACCGCATTCATAAAAATATGGTTATAGATCGTAGAGTACGCGTGACTTCAGACATCAGCCCCTACAAGAGATCAAATCGCATACGATACCGATTGATGCCTTGTAGGAGTAAGCACTCTGGGTGTCGTCCCTTGTAGCAGTTGGAAAGGCTGCAGCATCAGCCTCAGCTGAGCCACCTTTGGCCAGAACACCACGATCATGCGCCTGCACTGCAAGAGCGCTTTCGGTGGCCAATTCACCGACGTGTCCCGCCTCGTGCAGCCCCGTTGCGATTCCTGGCAGAGTGACACTTGAGCCTTGAACAGGCTCTTTCTGTTCTCGGTCCCAATGGTCGACACCGGCGTCATATTTGAGAAGCTCATTGGTTCGCTCTTCTGTTTGTCGTTCCTGCTTCGCACCGTTCATTGTAGTGTCAGAAATAACGCTGGCAGTGCGTTGAGAAGCTTCTTTGCCGTCACGGCCGGCTCTCTTACTCTTTTTTGGCCTAAGTGATCCTCTACGTTGTGGAACGCTTGCCTGAGCTGAGGAAGCGGTGGGCTGCTCTTTGTCACCCGTCTGCGAGGAATGAATGCCTGGGATGCCGTGCCGAGGAAGAAGGCTGTCATCGTGGTTCTTCTCGGGTGGTGCATTCTGGGAGGCGGACGACGTAGATATGCCGGCATCGGATGCACGCTTTCGTGCGTTGGAGCTCTTTGTACGGCTTGACCTGGGACCAAAATAAGAACTTTGTCAACGTGACCGGACGAAATAGATTGAGGAATCGCGTTTTACCAGATATGGCCAAAGCGTTGTAATTTGCTCGGCACCATAACTTGAATTGGACATTAGTGTATATGCCGCTGCTTCAAGCCTACAAATTTATTAAGGGTAAATCTCATGAAAAGCGAAAAGAGACTGTAATCCAGCACATGAGTTACGCAAAAAAATTTATCATTATGAGAGGACATCACCTTATGACACCATTGCATGACATTGCTTGGTCAAAGGTATAGATACCGCAAAACCATGCGGTATTTAGGAAGTTTCCCATGCCCAGGATTTGGACGCTGTACAAAACCGCTTTTGGAGAGGGGAGAGGACAATGCAATTGAATAAGAATATATTTTTATTCGAGATATCTCACAGCCAAATGCATGACGAACCATGGGACCTATAGTGAAGTCGAATTCATTGATACTGTCGTCTATGCAGCAGCATCAGCCCTAATTCGCGCATCCTTGCAGTAGTGCCCATGACTATAATAAAAAAAGCTTAGTGTCCTGTCAAGCTAAATTAGCGTCGATTGATATGTGGGGTTTAACGTCCCAAAACCACCATATGATTATGAGAGACGCCGTAGTGGAGGGCTCCGGAAATTTTGACCGCCTGGGGTTCTTTAAGGTGCACCCAAATCTGAGCACACGGGCCTACAACATTTCCGCCTCCATCGGAAATGCAGCCGCCGTAGCCGGGATTCAAACGCGCGACCTGCGGAAGCTAAATTAGCTACAAATAACATTGACCATATTTCACCCTGGCCTAGCATTGAGCAAAAGTGGGCTACGTGGGACCTGCTATGCAGTCCTTAGCAGGTGTCTATAGCTCGTCACAATACATAAAATGGGGACATCAGGAGTGCGGCTAATGTACAGATCTAACTAACAGATTTCACGTGATAATAATAATAAGTATTAACCATTGAATGATGCAGCTCACGAGGCCGATAGCAAAAAGCACGTCTGCACATATCATCACCTATCTCGTGTAGCTCATATGAATTCCGAGAATTCAATGATCTCACGCGTATGAAAAGCAGGCTACAATCCTTTTTGCATAGATGTGATTGCGTGCCGCGAACGCAAGACACCGGCATGGCGTGTTTCCAAGAATGCCCGTGCCTCTACGTATACTGCGCACGCTCAGTCTTCCGCAAACTTTCGCGCTAGAAAAAAAGCACGTCACAATGCCCAGTTATGCAGAAACCAACTATATTATCGCATTAGTAAGACTACTTGAAGCAAAAAAGAATCACGCGAGGGTTAATTGCAAGCATTAGAGAGAGTCCTATGACGACTGTGCTAAAGCTCACTAGCACACTGCGCTAGCTATCCGTCTCAGATTTAAACTAACGTGAATCCGTGAATGCAATATTATCTGATTATTTACGCGCCAATACCACGAAATAATTAAAAGACACATCGTAGTGGAGGGTGTCGGGAATTTTCACCATCTATAGTGTCTAACGCACATCAATATCGCACAGTATAAAAAACTCTACCATTTCGCCTCCCCCAAAATGCGACCGTGGCATTTCGGTGGACTGTTACTCGTTGTTACTTTTTCCTTCTGCAACTAAGAATACTGATGGAGCGAATGTCTTGAGAAAAAAAGGCTTTTGACCTTTAAGAAAAGTCCTATCTACTAGTTACGGCTGCTCTCCTTGTTCGATGACGTATGAATGTTACTGTTTTGTGTCCCGCTATAATTGAGCGTTTAGTGACGGTACTAACTTGCGTTTCGAATGCCTCTCTCGGCCGTCCTTGGCAGCATCTGACGGGGGAGAAGCTTTACCCGGAAGCACTGGAGCGTTCTGCAGCACGGGTACTGTTACGGGAAGCATGTGATCGCTGCCAGCGTTGGGCTGCGGCTGGGAAGAGGCGTCTGTCGAAGCGACCGGAAAGTATTCCACGGGCCGTCCCACAGTGGCTTCAGTGTACGAGGAACCGGAAATGTGCGAATCAGTCCTGGAAGGCATTTAGAGTAAAAACAAATGATATAGACGCAACGTAACAAAATGAACTTTGTATCTGCCATATATACACTTTTTCACAAATGGCTTTCTTGACCCCGCAGTAATTTCTTCTAGGTCGAGGTAAATATGCGAGGCTATACCAAAACGAACATTGTATTGCAGATAAACTTTTCCACAAAAGACTCCCTGAGCCCAGTAGTATTCTCTTCCGGACTGCGATAATAGACGTGATTGCCTTCAAACACTCTGCAGAGGGAGTGACGTCAGTCCTTGTACTCCTCTACAAAGTCCAGAAGGAGAACTCTCCCTCTGTTCATGAACAAGTGTGTAGAAGCCAGTAAATTGCTGTCAAAAGTAATTATATCATTGCTATATATTGTTGGTGCTCATGTTCCTCAATGCGATATATACTGCATAATTTTGTTTAACTGGAAAGTGACACAACATTGTTGTCACTGAAAATTTCGAGATTAAGTGGTTAATGGTGGGATCGATGTTAGGAACATCCCCTTTGAATTGGGGTGCCGCTAAGTGCCACCTAGCAGCGAGATGAACGAATGCCGCTTTCCATCCATGAGGAGCAGGATCGAACCAGTAACGCATGTGCTGACATATCCGGCGCACAAAATTCAATTATTCGGGCTTCAAGCGTCCTCGCCTCCATAGAAATGCAGCCGGTGCCGCCGGGATTCAATCCCGCGACCTGCAGGTTAGCAGTTGAGCACCTTAGCTACCATGAAGTGTAAAGAGGATACTTTAACATAATAAATACCAAAATACTTAACAGTGCCTATTATTACTTCGCTTTTTAGTTTTCTGTACTCAAAAGTTTCTTAAATGCGCTTAAATAAGGTGCCGGAGCCGCAGACCCCTGACTTACTCATCCCGTTTGGTTCTGCCGGAATACTGACGTCCGGGCTCGGAACCAGTCTCGAAATCGTTGTGTCTTCCGCCACGTGTCGTGCCTCGTGACTTGGTCTTCATGCTCCCACGGTCGACACGGAGAACCAAGGATTCATTTCCTCCCGTTGATTTACGACGCGACTGATCTTCCCTCTTTTGAGCCATGGCTACCAGTCTAAACAAGATGGCTTCACTCTTCTTCTTTTGCGCCTTGTCACTTGGCCTCGCGCATGCCCCGTTCAAACAGACGCGTACCCACTATACAGTGGACTGTATAACTAGTCCTGCATATAATGGTCTTCTCAGTGGTCTCTTGACACTTTTGCATGGGAGCAGCATCGGCGTCGCAAAGAATAAGATCGAGAAGCTCTCTGTAACGGTGGCGCTGCCACAAGCCTGCGTGCCATGACATACAATCCTCAAAGGACTACTGAACCCAACGGTCGTGTCGGACTCGCTCTCTGTGTGGTAAGCAGAGACTTCCGTGGTGTGCCAGGTCGCTCATCGCTACATACTTATAATCTGGCATTGTGCCAAGTTGCCAGATCTTATTCAGCAAACAAGCAAGTAATCACCCCAAAGAAGCCCCGAAAAAGTGGCACGACCACCGCGAAGGGGCCCAAGAAAAGTTAAAATTTTGTGAATTTTCCAATATTTCAGAGAATAGAGGTTCTCTCAAATGCGAAGTAAAGTTGAAAAGCTCACTTTAACAATTATGAGCAGAAAAATGGTGCTGCCCAAAATAGTTGTGAACTATTGATTGATTTATTTGTGGTGTTTAACATCCCAAAACCACCTTATGATTATGAGAGACGCCGTAGTGGAGGGCTCCGGAAATTTCGACCACCTGGGGTTCTTTAACGTGCACCCAAATCTGAGCACACGGGCCTACAACATTTCCGCCTCCATCGGAAATGCAGCCGCCGCAGAGTTATGAACTATTAAGGAAACCACATATTGACTCTTTAACATATTGCCCATTTGGATGGGTAGCGTCTATTCGGATGAATACCTGCCAATCGGCAACTCACGATACTTTATTGTTAATTCCACCAGCCTATGTTGGATTTCAACACTCAACTACTCGAAGTGATCGGAAATCGCGTCATTCGTGAATGGATGATTATTAAAATTGGTATAATTGCTGTAAAATAAAAAAAATAAGCAAAAGAAGACAAATGAGACAAGAGATTCGAAAGTTTTAAGGTGACTAAGTAAAAAAAAAAGAAGCCCAAATCCGCATAATATATTTTGAACAGGTTACACTGCCACAAGGTTACCTCAAGTGGCGTGAACGTTTGTCGCAGTGCCACTCTACGTATTTTGTCAATGTGGACGGCTGACTTCGCCCCCCTCCCCCTCTGTATGCGCGTGCCTATGTTTGCACCCACATTTTAATGCGGCTCATTTTTGCATCTTACTGTTCCCTGCTATAAAGTGAGTTAAACGCATAGTTGGGCTAATTATTCTGCCCTTCAGTAAAAGTAATTTTTTCTATGTTTCCAAGTGAGCCTCTGGTTGAACAGAGAAGAGAAGAAACATATTTGGTAAACATTGTTTTGTGGAGTGAAGAGGAAGTTAAAACTTGTGGAGTTTCACGTAATAGTCATTCTTTTTTAGTGAAACATTGAGAAAAAAACAACTGTTAGGCCTGCGCGTAACGCACAGCACAGTTACAGCGAAATCTGGAAGAACAGTCTTTCTACAAAATTTCTTAAACATTCTTGGGACCACTGCTAGAAGGCATTCTCATGGTACCCACAACGCCACAAGTAATCATAATTTTTGTGTACTGGCGAAGAGCCCTCCATGCAATAATTAGTCCTTCTTTGAAAAAGCATGGTACCAGCTATACACTTGTAAGACATCATGGGCATTTTGCTGATGCTGTGGCTCAAGACGATGAAGAATTATGCTTGAAGCCTTTGTAATGGGTTAGAGCATTGAGCGACCCACTCGTTAGCAAGTGGCAATGTGTGACGCCTGGCTGTTACTTAGCTGTGCTACAACGCTCTATTGCACATGGTAACACGATTCCTTATCCTACATGAAGCCTGTATAGGGTCAGTTTGCATCGGAGTTTCCAACACTGACGTAGTTCAGCGGTTGACAACGGGGCTGACACACAGTGAGACACTAGAAAAACACCATCCAAACGCAGGATCCCCGTAGCACAATATTTAACTTAAATATCCGACATCAGCTTGTTCTGATGCCTTTAGGTATGATAACTTCCGCTATGGGAATATCTTCTAGGGGAGAGTCAAGGTCCGAAACCAACCAAAACGTTCTACGTTAGACATTTTTGCACAACAATATTTCAGCCAATCACGATGCAGCACAAATCAATAGCAAAGTCCATTGTCGAATAAGAGAGCACACTTATGAAAGAGGAGTTTTATTAATTCAGTCCTTGATTTTTGGCCACTTTGTGCGAGTAATGAAAAAACTCTGGCTACAGTTAAAAAAAACCGTACTGCATTAAAACAGTCGCAAAAGTGCACATCACTCGAGCGGTGTGTTGAACTTGTTGCGATACATTTGAAAATGCACCTAGGAAGGCTACACAAGAAAACTTGCGCTACAAAACGCCTACTAATGCCTTGATGAATTTCGTGACCACAGCTGTAAAAAACAGGCAAGAATAAGACGCACATGACGGCGAAATGCGTTGTCAGGAGATGTAAACATACTGGGATGGAATGTGCCAGTGTAAATTTTTTTTCCTATTATGACCGTCTTCGCAATAAACCCTCAAGCTGTTTTGTTTGCCACTTGGTAGTGTGCCTTTTCATCTCTTGTGATCAATGCGATTCAACTCTATTATTCTATTGTTTGAAAAATGTTATTTTTATCAAACCAACCCGGCGGAAGATTTGTTTAGTGTCTCCTATGAAATCGTTCTAACTTAGGGCCTTTTGCAGTTGTGGTTACGGAGTACGAAAAATAAAAAAGAGGTGTGGACGGAAAGACGACAACCAGAACGACACGTGCATTAAGGTGGTCAGAGTATTAGGAACAAAGGAACGCGGGACAGCAGTGTAGCAGCCAGTGCCTTAAGGCTGTACGTTGCTGTGGCGTCCCACTCGGCGAGTGCTACGGCCGAGTTGCGGCTGTGCCGTTTCACTTCTACGATCAGGTGCTCTCGGCAGTTCAGAGCTGGACGCAGCTGCAACGTAGCCGGCCACTGCGTGCATGTGTGCGCATTCGTAGTCGCTCTATTTGTGTTGCAGACGTGTTGAGCTTGTCCGCTGACTCTCACAATGCATTCGAGCGCGCATCGCTCATTGTTCACCGACGAGCGGACCTGTTCCAACCGCTGTTACTGCTTCTGGAACCAGGGAGAGAGCAGTGGTCCGTGCCTGAAGGAAGAAACGGGACAGTGAGAAAAAGAAAGAAAGGTGTCGTCCAAGCGCTCGCTCCTGTGAGCCAGGGTGTCTGACTGCCGCCCCGCCGAGCTTGGGTGGAGGTTTTTCGGCGACAGATAAGAACAAAGAAGAAAGAAATCATGGCCACCGTCAAACTGTGGATTCTCGCCTTGGTCATGACCTGTGCGATTTACCCGGGTGAGTTACGTGACTTGCAGTTACTACAGGAAAGGAAACATGGAAGTTTGCGATTAAAAAAATTCGTAAACAGTGGTTATGTGCTCGATCTGACGTTTGACCTTGTCGAAAAGTCAGCTCGAGGATATAACTTGTGTTTACGGATCTTTTGATCGTGGTTCTTAGTAGTCGTAGGTGGACGCTCAGAGGGGAGTGCAGGAGGAGAGCTCCCCCTTCTAGTCTTTGAAGAAGGGTGCCATGTCTGCTACGTAGCTTTACTCGGAACTGTACTACTATTGTGCGAAGTGCAGAGTTACCACAGCGCTTGGTTTCAACAATAATGACGGTTGAGAACTCCTTGTCTTCTATTCCAAAAGCTGTTTACTTACCGTCGTTACCCCCGGAAAGGTGCAGTACAAGGACAGCACACAAGCACGCCATTAGCATACGCTGGTTGTACCAATGTTCCCGAGATTGCCGAGCAGTGACTACCGGAGAGGTGACACCTCAGCGCAAATGAAAGAATGTTCCTGATTAATAAATATTGTAGATAACAGGTGCATTACACCAAAGGTTTCTTGCCTGCAAGTGCCATTACCATTGGCCAGCAGGCTGCGGTGACAATATGCACTGTGCGGCTATAGGCTGAAATTCGGATCACATCTAGTGTAAGAGGTTGTGCGAAAACTCTTCCAGAGGTGGAAATGCTATAGGCCTGTGTGGCAAAATTTGGGTGCTCGTTGAAAAAACCCCAGGTGGTAGAAATTTCCGGAGCCTTCCACTACGGCGTCTCTTATAATAATATGGTTGTTCTGGGGCGTTAAACCCCACGTATAAAAAATCATAAAAATACTATTGGGGGTTAAGCAATCAAGCAGTGTCTGTCATTGAGGGTCGAGAATCGCTTGTACTGTCTTGTCCAATTCAAACTGAAGATATGACAACGTATGCAGGTTTATGTTCTGTGCCATTTTGGAAGGCAGCTTAAGAGTCTCACTTCACGTCATCGCTGGTGCGCGGAGGTTACGACAGACTAACATAAAGAGGAGGCTCCTGTATTCTACGTTGATCTTTCGCTGCTCTGCACTCGTTTTAGCAGATCTCATAAAGCGGCCATATCAAATTGTACGTATTCAAGCTAGGTATGTGCTACAAGGTGAGACAAGAACCAGAAAAGACGAGGAACATCACCCGGTCGTGTTTCTTGTTGTTTTCTGCCTTGTTTCTTACCTCGCAGTGCAGTAGGAGCATGAAGGTTTAGCAGATATATTGGGCCATGATGGGAACGGGCGTCGAGATGTGGATACAGATACATACATACATACATACATACATACATACATACATACATACATACATACATACATACATACATACATACATACATACATACATGCATACATACATACATACATACATACATACATACATACATACATACATACATACATACATACATACATACATACATACATACATACATACATACATACATACATACATACATACATATACACACACATTCTATTTCTGGCACCCATCTGTGTTGTCGCATCGACAGAGGCTTTATGCGGTTGTGTGCAAACATCCAGCTGTGAGGAATCATGTACAGTGCTTCGGTTGCGCATATCACTTCTCTTTTGGCTTGTTTTGTTTCCTAACACATACAATACTTGCTTATTATACAGAATTGTTTCAATTCTCTACACTATTGTTTAATTGTAACAGTTGATCATGGGTCCCGTTGTAGTCATTGAAGCACTTCTACGTTTATTGTTTATTGTATTGTATATTCAAATATTCAAAGAAATATTAAGCTGAATAAGGAGCTCATACCAACAAGTTTCGTTCATCGTAGGTGTGTTACTGAAACGAAGATGCCATGGTTAAAACATCTTACGAGCGAAATCTTGTAAGCGTAAAAGGTGGCCCGCCATTCTATCGTCGATTTGAGTGATGCACTTCTCCTTATTAGCTTCCATGATTTTTGAATGAAAGTAGATTTGTTAACATAATATGTAATTACCAGCACATCACTTGAAAACAGGCCACAATTGGTGGCATATGTATTGATAATCTGCCTCCGGCGCCGTCTTTGGCAGCTCATCGCACGCCGTGTGCAACTTACTTTTCGTTGGGAATCGTTACCACGTCGCCAAAACAAGTGTTCCCTTTTAAGTCAGTGAGCGCTATGTATTGATTTCATCGGGTCGTGAAGTTACTGAAAATCGCTATATATAACTCTTGTAGCCTGCGAAACCGAGCTTACATTGTCTCCAAGCGCACTGCTGCATTGCGTGACAATGAATTTCGCAATGTGAGCGCCCGTACAACGAACGAAGAAAGAAGCTTCATACTTTTAATAGAGCATTAACTAATTGCTGATTTGAGGCAATGGCAACCCCCTTCAAGGTGCAATAGCCTATCTTTTGCAAAGCGTTTCATGGAATAACTTACGCAGGCAACATTGTACGTTCCAGTCTTCTTTTGAATGACTTACGTGCTCCTATTGATCCAAAGGCATTGGCCCTGCGTAGTATGTTCTTGAGATTTGGTTCATGAAGTAGAGGTTTCAGTAACATCCTGCTGCAGATTCATTATGATGAGATTAGTGAAGTTGTCCGAATGCAGCAACACTAATGCTGCGTTGATTAGCCAGAAGAAATGTCTGGCTAATCAACGTTCACGTTGATTAGCCAGACATTTCGTGAGGAAAGCCACTTTTGCAAAAGAAGGCCCCGTATTCGGTAAAAACTGCTCGCGCTGCATTTCGTGATCTGAATACTATATGTATGCGACGCTTCGTCATGAATGCATTGCCATAATCTCGAGGGCTACCAGTTCCATACAGAACTAAAGTAGGTGCAACTTGCGTGTAATGCGGCATGCACGTAGCTGTCTTACTTTGCTTAGTAAATAGTAAAAAATGCTTTGTGCACTAACAAAAATGAATAGGCTTTGTACGCGCAGAGTAGAACCAACTTTTAAGAAGCTTTGTGCGAAAGATGCCGGACATGAAGGCCGCTGTATTTCGAATACTACAGGTAAGAAATGCACCCCACACAATTCAACACCCACACGCACGCACACACAATACTCTACTGCCCCGAAAAGCTTTGATGAACAATGTAGTACTTTCAGAACAGTATGAAAAATCTTTAAAAAGGGGGTACTAGTGAAGTCAATGTCACGGCAAGCTGTCCTGACTTGAAAAAAAAAATCAGGGATCAGCGAAGGAGTGTAAGTTTAATTATCGAGGAGCAAGAGAAACAATACTATGAAGTAGTTTTAGTTGAGAAACAGTGGGAAAAGAGATAAGGCCTTTGCGCGTGGTAGACATTTCGTCTAACAGACTTGTCTTTGAAGAAGACGCATTGAAAAAGAAAACCACTTCGGGGGTGAACGGATAGAAGCACTGCAGCTACGTGCGCAGATGTGTTTTGACAAGTGCATGGTCTTAGAAAAGAAGCTTTTTTGTTGTTATAGCCTTAGGCAGCACCTGTCCTTTTATTGTTGAACAGGACATAAGTTATTCGCTAAAAATGAATGTTGCATCTGATAAACAACGGTCGTTTTTGGGCTTTTGCATCCAGAAATCTCGATATGAATAGGAAAGACGCCGTAGTGGAGGGCTTCGTACTTTTCGGCCGCATTGTTTTATTTAACGGGATTTTAATCTAACCACGTGAGCCTGTGCTATTTCACCTCACTCGGGATATGAATAGCAAGGCCAGGATTTGATTCCACAGTTTTTTGTTCAGCAGCAGAGCACCAAAACTGTGGAAACACAGTGAAGAGTCGTTAATAATCTTTGATTCAATTGTAAGAGCACAATATGGCTGAACAGAAGATCATGTAGCGCAAAGAGAATCCGAAAAAATTTCACAGTTTGATATTAGTATAAAGCGGTTAATATATATCCACTTATCTATGGTGAGGGAAAATATTTGAATGCAGTCTGCTACTGGAGCCAACGCTGCGAAAAGTGGTAACAACAGTTACTTGGAGGTTGCTGCCTTGATAGCTAAACCACTTGCCTTGTTTTTACACGGCATCACAAGGATTTATTTTCGCAACTGTGTCTCTCAAGAATGACAAGCCGCCATCTAATCAAAGAAAGGCCCACCTGTATGAAAAGTTCTACCAGCCTTTGTTAGGTGGTTTTTATTCATTCATTTTTTTAGCACGTTGCCTTTTCACAAGTTGGCTCTAACCCTCACTTTCGAACTGCGTCAGAGGATATAAAAGCGTGCGAGAACAAAATAAGGCATCATTCAAGTACATACCATTCTATAAGGTTCGTTCTTCGGCTCCATTTTTCCTTGTGTGGTCGCAGCTGGTTTGGTGCAAGGTGAAGTTCATCTAAGCTTCAGTAGTTTCACTTCACCAGATTGACCTTGCCGTCTCACCAACTTTAATTGGATATCGAAGACGGGCAGATTGAGCGTATTTATGTGGTTTTATGATAATGTATAAAACTTCACCAATATCAGCGCCGTGTGTTTCACTTGCATTCTTGGTCCTTTGTGTAAACGCTGTTCCACATTTTTAACTAATTGGCTCGTGCAATTTCCAACGATTAATTATTTTGTGTTGAAAGCCAAGAGACAACACTAAACAAAGCCGCGAGTGCATTCAAAGCAGAAAGGATAAAGATTAGGTGAATCCATGTACTACCCGTCGTTCCCATGCTGGCTGAACTATCGCAGCTCCAAAGTTCGTTCTAGTACAATTTGTAGGAAACTCTTTGAATACATTAATAAGGAACAATTAGCAATTTATTATGATTAGGCAACGCTTACCAATGTTAATATTGCAACAAGATGTCGAGTAAGGTTAGTTGGTATGGGCGCAGGTTTGAAAACGTAAGATGAAGTGCGCCAATAACATCTACCGCGGGTGACTCCATGTCACTAACCTTTCTTCGTTTTTAAAAAAAATATTGTGAGTGCGTTTAGTTTGCTTCTGCTCTACGCTCATCATTTATTTCTTCTGTCCCCAACCCTCGCTCTTAGTGTTGGGTGGCAAACCAGATGTAGTTTGGATTAACCATCCAGACTCTTCATTTCTGTCTGTTGCTCTCTCCTGGCCTCGTCCTGTGTTGCACAATCAGTGTTCGATAACAACTTCAAGCCCACTACTGAGAGAAAATAATTATAAACATAAGTTCAATAAACACGTGAAGTCGAGGAAAATTGAGTTCTTTCAATGTGACTGTAGTGTTACCGCAAGTTCAAGACAAAACATACCGAAAACACCCTCACAGTATTGTTGCTTTC
>NW_027465287.1:20000-32669 GCF_043290135.1 Rhipicephalus microplus | reverse complement strand
CCGCGCCAAGTACGAAAGGAACAGCGCAACTAAGGGGCTCGAAGCAAAGCTCGATCCTGAACCGCGCCAAGTACGAAAGCAACCGCGCGGTCGGGACTCGAAACAAGGCTCGACCCTAAACCGTGCCAAGTACGAAAGGAACTGCACGGTAAGAGCTCGAAACAAGGTTCGATTCTGAACCGCGCTAACTGCGCGGTCAGTACTCAAAACAAGGCTCGACCCTAAACCGCGCAAAGTACGAAAGGAACCGCGCGGTAGGGGCTCGAGACAAAGCTCGGCCCTAAACCGCGCCAAGTACGGAAGGAACGGCGCGGAGAGGGCTCGAGACAAAGCTCGACCCTAAACCGCGCCAAGTACGGAGGGAACAGCGCGGCTAAGGGCTCGAAACAAACCCTAAACCGCGCCAAGTACGGAGGGAACAGCGCGGCTAAGGGCTCGAAACAAACCCTAAACCGCGCCAAGTACGGAAGGAACGGCGCGGAGAGGGCTCGAGACAAAGCTCGACCCTAAACCGCGCCAAGTACGGAGGGAACAGCGCGGCTAAGGGCTCGAAACAAACCCTGAACCGCGCCAAGTACGAAAGGAACGGCGCGCAGTAGGGGTTTAAAACAAAGCTGGTCCCAAAACCGCGCCAAGTACGAAAGGAACAGCGCGGTCGAGACTCGGAAGAAAAAGCTTTCAAAGTGTCGTAGCACGATGCACACTGCTGTTCGTGTGGAACAAACGTGACTACCGTGCTGTACGGTGGAGTTCTGTGCGCAAAAGCGGCGGGTGTGTTTCTAAGCACCACAGCGTTGTGTCAAAAAAGAGGTGCCTGAGAGAAACGCATGCGACTGCCGTGCTTTGCGGCATAGCACCGTGCGCAAAAACGGTGCGCATGCAAGAGGTGTCAGAGCTAGCGAACTTTTGCCACGAGCAACAGGTCACTAAAAGCCTATAGATGACGGTGTTGGAGGAAAAGAAAAATATCGAGAAAGCACTGCGGTGTGCCGTGCGTAGGGACGGGCGCGCGTGCCACATGCCGCCGAAATATGGGTGTCGGAGAAAACAGAGTGCCGCGCGTAACGAGGGGCGCGCGTGTTACAGAGAGATATGCCCAAACGCATGAAAGTGTACGCAGGTGTCCTAAGGCAGTTTTTTTTTTTTTCCTCATTTTGATGTCGCCCCGGCTGACGTGGTTTTCGTTTTTCCGTGCCGCCCCGGCTGACGCGGTTTTCGTTTTTCCGTGCCGCCCCGGCTGA
Source organism: Rhipicephalus microplus (assembly GCF_043290135.1). NCBI lineage: Eukaryota > Metazoa > Arthropoda > Arachnida > Ixodida > Ixodidae > Rhipicephalus > Rhipicephalus microplus. The sequence continues at coordinate 31,428 of NW_027465287.1, read as the reverse complement.
CGCAGTTTTTGCGCCGCCCCGGCTGACGCGGTTTTCGCGCCGCCCCGGCTGACGCGGTTCCGACTTTGCACTTTTTGGCTCACCCCGGCTGGCGGCCCACTCACTCGATCGCCAGGTCTGTTTGCCCCGGTGGTTCCACCGCCAGGCTTAAGCGCGAACTTTTTTTGTTTGTTTTCTTTTGATTAAGCGCAAGCTTTTTTCTTTGTTTTCTTTTGATTAAGCGCGGGCTTTTTTCTTTGTTTTTTTTGCATTCGCCCCGGCAGACGCGGTTTTTGCGCCGCCCCGGCTGACGCGGTTTTTGCCGCCCCGGCTGACGCAGTTCGGACTTAGCACTTTTCGGCTGTGCCTGGCTGGCGGCCCACTCACTCGATCGCCATGTCTGTTTGCCACAGTTTTCCCGGTGGTGCCGCACCCGGGCTCGCCCCGGCTGACGCGGTTTCGTGCCGCCCCGGCAGACGCGGTTTTCGCGCCGCCCCGGCTGACGCGGTTTCGTGCCGCCCCGGCAGACGCGGTTTTTTGCCGCCCCGGCAGACGCGTTTTTTTTTTCTTTCGCCCCGGCTGACGCAGTTTTCGCGCCGCCCCGGCAGACGCGGTTTTCGCGCCGCCCCGGCAGACGCGGTTTTTTGCGCCGCCCCGGCTGACGCAGTTCGGACTTGGCACTTTTTGGCTGAGCCTGGCTGGCGGCCCACTCACTCGATCGCCATGTCTGTTTGCCACAGTTTTCCCGGTGGTGCCGCACCCGGGCTCGCCCCGGCTGACGCAGTTTTCGCGCCGCCCCGGCTGACGCGGTTTCGTGCCGCCCCGGCAGACGCGGTTTTTTGCGCCGCCCCGGCTGACGCGGTTTTTTGCCGCCCCGGCTGACGCAGTTCGGACTTGGCACTTTTCGGCTGTGCCTGGCTGGCGGCCCACTCACTCGATCGCCATGTCTGTTTGCCACAGTTTTCCCGGTGGTGCCGCACCCGGGCTCGCCCCGGCAGACGCGTTTTTTTTTTTTCTTTCGCCCCGGCTGACGCAGTTTTCGCGCCGCCCCGGCTGACGCGGTTTCGTGCCGCCCCGGCAGACGCGGTTTTTTGCGCCGCCCCGGCTGACGCGGTTTTTGCCGCCCCGGCTGACGCAGTTCGGACTTAGCACTTTTTGGCTGAGCCTGGCTGGTGGCCCACTCACTCGATCGCCATGTCTGTTAGCCACAGTTTTCCCGGTGGTGCCGCACCCGGGCTCGCCCCGGCTGACGCAGTTTTCGCGCCGCCCCGGCTGACGCGGTTTCGTGCCGCCCCGGCAGACGCGGTTTTCGCGCCGCCCCGGCTGACGCGGTTTTTGCCGCCCCGGCTGACGCAGTTCGGACTTAGCACTTTTCGGCTGTGCCTGGCTGGCGGCCCACTCACTCGATCGCCATGTCTGTTTGCCACAGTTTTCCCGGTGGTGCCGCACCCGGGCTCGCCCCGGCTGACGCAGTTTTCGCGCCGCCCCGGCTGACGCGGTTTCGTGCCGCCCCGGCAGACGCGGTTTTCGCGCCGCCCCGGCTGACGCGGTTTCGTGCCGCCCCGGCAGACGCGGTTTTTTGCCGCCCCAGCTGACGCAGTTCGGACTTAGCACTTTTTGGCTGAGCCTTGCTGGCGGCCCACTCACTCGATCGCCATGTCTGTTTGCCACAGTTTTCCCGGTGGTGCCGCACCCGGGCTCGCCCCGGCAGACGCGTTTTTTTTTTTCTTTCGCCCCGGCTGACGCAGTTTTCGCGCCGCCCCGGCAGACGCGGTTTTCGCGCCGCCCCGGCAGACGCGGTTTTTTGCGCCGCCCCGGCTGACGCGGTTTTTTGCCGCCCCGGCTGACGCAGTTCGGACTTGGCACTTTTTGGCTGAGCCTGGCTGGCGGCCCACTCACTCGATCGCCATGTCTGTTTGCCACAGTTTTCCCGGTGGTGCCGCACCCGGGCTCGCCCCGGCTGACGCAGTTTTCGCGCCGCCCCGGCAGACGCGGTTTCGTGCCGCCCCGGCAGACGCGGTTTTTTGCGCCGCCCCGGCTGACGCGGTTTTTTGCCGCCCCGGCTGACACGGTTCGGACTTTGCACTTTTCGGCTGTGCCTGGCTGGCGGCCCACTCACTCGATCGCCATGTCTGTTTGCCACAGTTTTCCCGGTGGTGCCGCACCCGGGCTCGCCCCGGCAGACGCGTTTTTTTTTTTTTTTTCTTTCGCCCCGGCTGACGCAGTTTTCGCGCCGCCCCGGCTGACGCGGTTTCGTGCCGCCCCGGCAGACGCGGTTTTTTGCGCCGCCCCGGCTGACGTGGTTTTTGCCGCCCCGGCTGACGCAGTTCGGACTTTGCACTTTTTGGCTGAGCCTGGCTGGCGGCCCACTCACTCGATCGCCATGTCTGTTTGCCACAGTTTTCCCGGTGGTGCCGCACCCGGGCTCGCCCCGGCAGACGCGTTTTTTTTTTTTCCTTCGCCCCGGCAGACGTGGTTCCCCCCCCCCCCCTCCGTCTTTCTTTTTGTTTTTTTTTTTCGCCGCGGCTGAAGTGGATTTTTCGGTGCCTCGACGCCCCGGTAGTCGCGGTTTTTCCGTTTCCGCACGGCCCCGGCTGACGCTGCTCGGTCACAGTCGCCTTTTGTGGTGATTGCAGACTTCTTGAGCGCGGGTGTTTTTTTTTTTTGTTGTTGTTGTTGTTTTATTACGCATTCGCTCCAGCAGACGCTGTTTAGACTTTTTGTTTCCTCTTTTATCCTGCGACGAGGTGACGAGGTTTATTCGGTGCCCCGCCGCCCCGGCTGAAGTGATTTTTCCTGTCCCGTGCCGCCCCGGCTGACGCGGTTGGGACTTCGCGTTTGTTCGGCCGCCACGGGTTTTGGCGCACTCGCTCGGTTGCTTGTTGTTGCCACTTGTTGCGAACCCAGGTTTCTTGAGCGAGCGCGGGCGTTTTTTCTTCCTTTCTTTCTTTGTTCTATGTGTTAGCGAATCGGCCTTTAATATCACACGAGGACTCACAACCAACAATTTTCAGTTTGAAGTGTAAAAAATCTGCAGGTGTTGACGTAACTGACTTGCCCCGTACCCTTGAGTACATCCATGAAGTTCTCGTAGTACTACTAAATCGCATTATTCCAAGTGGAGAAATTCCCATAAACTTGCAAACCTCTACACGAAAATCGGTGCGCGTGATAAAGTTGAAAATTATCGTCCGATATCAAATGTGCCTTCTATAACACAAATTCTAGGAAAAAAAAAAAAAAAAACACTTGTTCGCCGTTTTCTGCGCCGTGACTGGCAGCACTCCGGCGAAGCGAAACGGGGTCGATTCGAGCACGATATCGGCGTCTTTCGACGTGCTCGCCGGCGACCGTCGCACGAGTACGTCGCACGAGCGCGTCTGCCGGGGCGCCGTTTGCGAAGCCGACGCAAAAGTGGGAACCGCCGCTCGGATGATCGCCGCTTTCGGCAGAGTGAGTGTTGGCACTCCGGGGAAGCGAAACAGCGTGAATGCGCCCACGAAATCGGCGTATTTTGAAGTGCCCGCCGGCGACCGTCGCACGAGTACGGTAAACCGCGTCAGCCGGGGCGTAGTTCGGGACGCCGACGAAAAAGTGGGAAGCGCAACTCGGATCTTCGCCGTTTTTGCAGGAGTGAGTGGCGGCCCTCCTGCGAGACCAAGAAGCATCGATTCGTGCACGAATTCGGCGCCTTTCGACGTGATCGCCGGCGACCGTCGCTCGAGTAGGGCAAACCGCGTCTGCCGGGGCGGGCTTCGGGACGCCGATGCGAAAGTGGGAAACGCTGCTCGGATGTTCGCCGTTTTTGGCCGAGTGAGTGCTGGCACACGGGCGAAGCCAAACGGGGCCGATTACGGCACGATATCGGCGTCTTTCGACGTGCCCGCCGGCGACCGTCGCACGAGTACGGTAAACCGCGTCAGCCCGGGCGGAGTTCGGGACGCCGATGCGAAAGTGGAGAACGCCGCTCGGATCTTCGCCGTTTTTGGAGGAGTGAGTGGCGGCACTCCGGAGAAGCCAGGGAGCGCCAATTAGCGCACGATATCGGCGTCTTTCGACGCGCTCGCCGGCGACCGTCGCACGAGTAGGGCAAACCGCGTCTGCCGGGGCGGGGTTTACGACGCCGACGCAAAAGTGGGAACCGCCGCTCGGATGTTGGCCGTTTTTGGCAGAGTGAGTGCTGGCACTCCGGCGACGCGAAAGAGCGCGAATGCGCCCACGAAAGTGGCGTATTTGGACGTGCGTGACGGCGACCGCTGCAGGAGTACGAAAAACCACGTCAGCCGGGGCGAGCGACACACGGCGGTCTGGGTGCTTATCGCTGCTATTATAGGGGCACCCCGGCAGACGCAGAAAAAAAAAAAAAATTTTCGACCTTCTTTTTTGCTGGTCGAGCTCGGGTAACCCAGGTCGCAATGGGAGCCGCGCACGAAAGCGGCGTCGCGAGACGCGTTCGCGGTCGCTAGTCGCACGAGCTCGGCAACCGCGTCAGCCGGCGCGGAGTTCGGGATGCCGACGGCTAAGTGGGTACCGCTGCTCGGATGTTCGCCGTTTTTGGCCGAGTGAGTGCTGGCACTCCGGTGAAGCCAAGGAGCGCCAATTCGTGCACGATATCGGCGTCTTTCGACGTGCCCGCCGGCCACCGCCGCACGAGTACGGCAAACCGCGTCTGCCGGGGCGGGGTTCGCGACGCGTACGCAATAGTGGGAACCGTCGCTCGGATGTTCGTCGTCTTTGGCCGAGCGAGTGCTGGCACTCCGGCGAAGCGAAACGGGGCCGATTCGGGCACGATATCGGCGTATTTCGACGTGCTCGCCGGCGACCGTCGCACGAGTACGGCAAAGCGCGTCTGCCGGGGCGAGGTTTGCGACGCCGACGAAAAAGTGGGAAGCGCCGCTCGGATCTTCGCCGTTTTTGCAGGAGTGAGTGGCGGCCCTCCTGCGAGACCAAGAAGCATCGACTCGCGCACGATATCGGTGTCTTTCGACGTGCCCGCCGGCCACCGCCGCACGAGTACGGCAAACCGCGTATGCCGGGGCGGGGTTGGCGACGCCGACGCAAAAGTGGGAACCGCCACTAGGATGTTCGCCGTTTTTGGCAGAGTGAGTGCTGGCACTCCGGCGAAGCGAAAGAGCGCGAATGCGCCCACGAAAGTGGCGTGTTTGGACGTGCTTGACGACGACCACCGCAGGAAAACGAAAAACCACGTCAGCCGGGGCGAGCGACCCATGGCGGTCTGGGTGCTTATCGCTGCTATTATAGGGGCACCCCGGCAGACGCAAAAAAAAAAAAAAAATTTTTTTCGACATTCTTTTTTGCTCGTCGACCTCGGGTGACCCAGGTCGCAGTGGGAGCCGCGCACGAAAGCGGCGTCGCGAGACGGCTTCGCGGTCGCTAGTCGCACGAGCTCGGCAACCGCGTCTGCCGGGGCGGAGTTCGGGACGCCGACGGCTAAGTGGGAACCGCCGCTCGGATGTTCGCCGTTTGTGGCCGAGTGAGTGCTGGCACTCCGGCGAAGCCAAACGGGGCCGATTCCGGCACGATATCGGCGTCTTTCTACGTGCTCGCCGGCGACCGTCGCACGAGTACGGCAAAGTGCGTCTGCCGGGGCGGGGTTTGCGACGCGTACGCAATAGTGAGAACCGTCGCTCGGATGTTCGTCGTCTTTCGCCGAGCCAGTGCTGGCAATCCGGCGAAGCCGAACGGAGCCGATTCGGGCACGATATCGGCGTCTTTCCACGTGCTCGCCGGCGACCGTCGCACGAGTACGGTAAACCGCGTCAGCCGGGGCGGAGTTCGGGACGCCGATGCGAAAGTGGGAAGCGCCGCTCGGATCTTCGCCGTTTTTGGAGGAGTCAGTGGCGGCACTCCGGTGAAGCCAAGGTGCGCCAATTCGCGCACGATATCGGCGTCTTTCGACGTGCCCGCCGGCCACCGTCGCACGAGTACGGCAAACCTCGTCTGCCGGGGCGGGGTTTGCGACGCCGACGCAAAAGTGGGAACCGCCGCTCGGATGTTCGCCGTTTTTGGCAGAGTGAGTGCTGGCACTCCGGCGAAGCGAAAGAGCGCGAATGCGCCCACGAAAGTGGCGTGTTTGGACGTGCTTGACGACGACCACCGCAGGAAAACGAAAAACCACGTCAGCCGGGGCGAGCGACCCATGGCGGTCTGGGTGCTTATCGCTGCTATTATAGGGGCACCCCGGCAGACGCAAAAAAAAAAAAAATTTTTTTCGACATTCTTTTTTGCTCGTCGACCTCGGGTGACCCAGGTCGCAGTGGGAGCCGCGCACGAAAGCGGCGTCGCGAGACGGCTTCGCGGTCGCTAGTCGCACGAGCTCGGCAACCGCGTCTGCCGGGGCGGAGTTCGGGACGCCGACGGCTAAGTGGGAACCGCCGCTCGGATGTTCGCCGTTTGTGGCCGAGTGAGTGCTGGCACTCCGGCGAAGCCAAACGGGGCCGATTCCGGCACGATATCGGCGTCTTTCTACGTGCTCGCCGGCGACCGTCGCACGAGTACGGCAAAGTGCGTCTGCCGGGGCGGGGTTTGCGACGCGTACGCAATAGTGAGAACCGTCGCTCGGATGTTCGTCGTCTTTCGCCGAGCCAGTGCTGGCACTCCGGCGAAGCCGAACGGAGCCGATTCGGGCACGATATCGGCGTCTTTCCACGTGCTCGCCGGCGACCGTCGCACGAGTACGGTAAACCGCGTCAGCCGGGGCGGAGTTCGGGACGCCGATGCGAAAGTGGGAAGCGCCGCTCGGATCTTCGCCGTTTTTGGAGGAGTCAGTGGCGGCACTCCGGTGAAGCCAAGGTGCGCCAATTCGCGCACGATATCGGCGTCTTTCGACGTGCCCGCCGGCCACCGTCGCACGAGTACGGCAAACCTCGTCTGCCGGGGCGGGGTTTGCGACGCCGACGCAAAAGTGGGAACCGCCGCTCGGATGTTCGCCGTTTTTGGCAGAGTGAGTGCTGGCACTCCGGCGAAGCGAAAGAGCGTGAATGCGCCCACGAAAGTAGCGTATTTGGACGTGCTTGACGGCGACCGCCGCAGGAGTACGAAAAACCACGTCAGCCGGGGCGAGCGACCCACGGCGGTCTGGGTGCTTATCGCTGCTATTATAGGGGCACCCCGGCAGACGCAGAAAGAAAAAAAAAAATGGGGACATGGCGTGCGTCACCGTGCGGCTTCGCAGCGTTGCCGAAGTCGCCGAGCCCTTCGACTGAGCCGAACGGCGGACAGGGAACGTTGGTCGGCCGTTCTAACCTGTCGGTGCCACGCCGAGACGTCGTTAAGGAAAACCGCGTCGTGGGCCTCTACGACGCCGTCGAGTCGTTGTACGTTTGGTGTCCAGCGTGTCGGCGGCGAGTAGCGGACACGTCGTTCACGACTTCGGTCTTTCGCAGTCGACGCGAACTTGCGGAGAGTCGTGGTGCCTCACGTTTTCGGCAGAAACCGCGGCGGAATTTTCCCGTGCGTGCGCGCACGACCTCGGTGCTGTGCCGTCAGCGTAGTGTTGCACAAACTCGTGGCCTACCCAAGGTGCGGTACGTTTGCGGCCGTATCCTCGGTGGGAATTTCGTGAGTAGGGTCGCAAATTCTACGACCTCGGCGGGTTTGAGAGCGACGTAGACTTGTGGCACGCTCAACATGCCACACGTTTCGGGGCACACCCGCGGTGAAATTTTCTCGAGTACGCTCGTATTAGGGCCCAAGGAGGTCTGGGTACTTATCGCTGCTATTATGTGGGGGTTCTCGTGAGCGGCGTACGCGAAAGCGACCGGGTGTCTGATATGCGGCGGGCTTCGGCCTCGTCAAGCGTGTCCTCGGGTCTGCTCCAGGGGAATCCACGGCAGTCGTCTGCAGCCTCATCCGCTTGATGCGTTAGGGGCTGGTTGTCGGACGGTGCCGTTTTACCACGATATCGAGGTGTGTTCCGTGTCGTCCTCGGGCGATTCAGATGCGAAAGCGCCGAAGACGCGGGCGTGACCCGTCGTCTGGCGGCTTTGCAGTCTCGGCTCCGTTGCTAGTTCCGGCCGGTCCACCGACAGTGCAGCGGGCTTGGGCAACCCGCACGGCGCGACCGAGTCGATGCAACGAAAAAGAGCGAGCATGAACGTGCTTCTTGCCGCACGGCTCCCACTCGTCTTTCGGGAAGGTTGTGCCGTAGCGAGCTCGAACGCCGTCATCTCGGAGTGCAAAATAAGCGTGTTGGGGCGCCTGAAGGTGGCCTCCGCCGCACACAGACTGCGTCCGGCCCGCCGAGGGCGAGGACGGACGCGCAGTCGAACGATTACCTGGTTGATCCTGCCAGTAATCATATGCTTGTCTCAAAGATTAAGCCATGCATGTCTAAGTACATGCCGAAATAAGGCGAAACCGCGAATGGCTCATTAAATCAGTTATGGTTCCTTAGATCGTTTCTTCCTACTTGGATAACTGTGGCAATTCTAGAGCTAATACATGCAGTGAGCCTGGAGCCCTTTGGGTAACGGGTGCTTTTATTAGACCAAGATCGATCGGGTTTCGGCCCGTATTGTGTGGTGACTCTGGATAACTTTGTGCTGATCGCATGGCCACGAGCCGGCGACGTTTCTTTCAAGTGTCTGCCTTATCAACTTTCGATGGTAGGTTACTTGCTTACCATGGTTGTTACGGGTAACGGAGAATCAGGGTTCGATTCCGGAGAGGGAGCCTGAGAAACGGCTACCACATCCAAGGAAGGCAGCAGGCGCGCAAATTACCCACTCCCGGCACGGGGAGGTAGTGACGAAAAATAACAATACGGGACTCTTTTGAGGCCCCGTAATTGAAATGAGTACACTCTAAATCCTTTAACGAGGATCAATTGGAGGGCAAGTCTGGTGCCAGCAGCCGCGGTAATTCCAGCTCCAATAGCGTATACTAAAGCTGCTGCGGTTAAAAAGCTCGTAGTTGGATCTCAGTTCCAGACGAGTAGTGCATCTACCCGATGCGACGGCTCGGACTGAACATCATGCCGGTTCTTTCTTGGTGCACTTCATTGTGTGCCTCGAGATGGCCGGTGCTTTTACTTTGAAAAAATTAGAGTGCTCAACGCAGGCGAGTCGCCTGAATAAACTTGCATGGAATAATAGAACAAGACCTCGTTTCTGTTCTGTTGGTTTTTGGAATACGAGGTAATGATTAAGAGGGACGGACGGGGGCATTCGTATTGCGGCGCTAGAGGTGAAATTCTTGGACCGTCGCAAGACGAACTACTGCGAAAGCATTTGCCAAGAATGTTTTCATTGATCAAGAACGAAAGTCAGAGGTTCGAAGGCGATCAGATACCGCCCTAGTTCTGACCATAAACGATGCCAACCAGCGATCCGCCTGAGTTACTCAAATGACTCGGCGGGCAGCTTCCGGGAAACCAAAGTATTTGGGTTCCGGGGGAAGTATGGTTGCAAAGCTGAAACTTAAAGGAATTGACGGAAGGGCACCACCAGGAGTGGAGCCTGCGGCTTAATTTGACTCAACACGGGAAAACTTACCCGGCCCGGACACTGGGAGGATTGACAGATTGAGAGCTCTTTCTTGATTCGGTGGATGGTGGTGCATGGCCGTTCTTAGTTGGTGGAGCGATTTGTCTGGTTAATTCCGATAACGAACGAGACTCTAGCCTATTAAATAGGTGCGGGGTTCCCAGCACCTTACAACCTTCTTAGAGGGACAAGCGGCTCCTAGCCGCACGAAACAGAGCAATAACAGGTCTGTGATGCCCTTAGATGTCCGGGGCCGCACGCGCGCTACACTGAAGGAAGCAGCGTGTCTTTATCCCTGTCTGAAAAGACTGGGTAACCCGTGGAACTTCTTTCGTGATTGGGATAGGGGCTTGCAATTGTTCCCCTTGAACGAGGAATTCCCAGTAAGCGCGAGTCATAAGCTCGCGTTGATTACGTCCCTGCCCTTTGTACACACCGCCCGTCGCTACTACCGATTGAATGATTTAGTGAGGTCTTCGGACCGATGTCCGGCGCGGCCTTTCGGTTGCGCCGGTCTGTTGGAAAGATGACCAAACTTGATCATTTAGAGGAAGTAAAAGTCGTAACAAGGTTTCCGTAGGTGAACCTGCGGAAGGATCATTAACGGATTGTGAAGGGTGAGCGCCTCAGCTGCGTCTGCGCCCGACACTTTCTGCCGCTGACCCCGTTTGGACGCGGGGTCGGCTTTTCCCCACGGGGCTGCCTGAATGTGGAGCGGCACCCCGTGACAAATTGTTGCGCCCAGCGGACGCCAACACCGCGACCTTGGACGGTCGGCCAGGTGGCGGACGCGGGTACAAACGGCGCAACGCACTCATAGGTCGGCTTTCGACCCGCCACTGCACCGTGGCTCGAAGCGCTCGAAATGCGCGACCCGACCGCTGCGGGACCGCCTAGTACTGTAAACAGGAGCGGCGGAGCGCGAACGGCGAGTCGTGGTTACGTCGGTAGAAGGCGAGGCTGCGCGTTCCCGAAACGCCAGCCGAGTGCCCTCCCGACCGTTCGAGCGTGCAAGAACGAGACCCGACAATCGCGCGGCGACTGCCAAGTACGAGAGGAACGGCACAAGCGTCGGCGGTCGGTCAAGGAACTGGCGATGTGACGGGTCCGCTGTGCACCAGTGCATACCGTCCCGCCGTCCGCGGCAAGCGCCTCCGCGTCCTCGGGTGACGGAGGCTGCCGGTCGGTTCTTGCAGGCGAGGGATCTCGCTGGCACCGGTTCGCGTTGACGCGCGGCCGGTCATGGCACGGCGATGCGACGGCCGAGGTGCGCAGTACTCGATGGAGGAACCGCACGCTCCGATGACCGTCCCGCCCTCCGCGGCGTATGCGTACCGACCGTAATGGTTGCAGCAGCGCCGGCCGGCTTTTGAATTCGCCACACGAAACACGGTGCGAGATCGCGGTTAGGGGAGCGTCGACGTTGCCAGGCGTTTTGCTTGCTGCCGAGGGAAAGGCGGCACGGCCACGTCGCGCTCGTCGCGATTAGCGGGTCTGCGCGCTTTGGGAAGGTGCCGCAACGACTTGCCGAAAGAGGAAGCACGGAAGAACGAGGGACTTGGACGTCCCGACAATTGAACGCACTTGCGGCCAGGCCCTTGCTGGCTTCGTTCTTCCGCCTCGAGTAGGCTCGTACGCGGCTCCGGCGCCGAAAGTGGTCCTTGGCACCGACTTCGGTGGACGTGGGAAGTGCCGCGCAAGTACGGCGCGCCTGGCTCCACCTGTTGGCTAAAGTAGGCAGCCGGATCGGCATTTTGGTGTGCGGTGGCAAACCGTGGATGCGAAAAAAGCTTGTGCGATTTCGTGGAACAAAAAGCGGGGGTCCCCCTTTTTATGCGGAGGAGACCGACCCGCCCGCCGTGGTGAACCGCGACGCCACGGTAAAAACGGGAGAGGCTTGTCGATGGGACCGTGCATCCCGCGCTCCACGGAGGCCGGGAGGC
>NW_027465287.1:0-12500 GCF_043290135.1 Rhipicephalus microplus | reverse complement strand
CCAGGCTTAAGCGCGAACTTTTTTTGTTTGTTTTCTTTTGATTAAGCGCAAGCTTTTTTCTTTGTTTTCTTTTGATTAAGCGCGGGCTTTTTTCTTTGTTTTTTTTGCATTCGCCCCGGCAGACGCGGTTTTTGCGCCGCCCCGGCTGACGCGGTTTTTGCCGCCCCGGCTGACGCAGTTCGGACTTAGCACTTTTCGGCTGTGCCTGGCTGGCGGCCCACTCACTCGATCGCCATGTCTGTTTGCCACAGTTTTCCCGGTGGTGCCGCACCCGGGCTCGCCCCGGCTGACGCGGTTTCGTGCCGCCCCGGCAGACGCGGTTTTCGCGCCGCCCCGGCTGACGCGGTTTCGTGCCGCCCCGGCAGACGCGGTTTTTTGCCGCCCCGGCAGACGCGTTTTTTTTTTCTTTCGCCCCGGCTGACGCAGTTTTCGCGCCGCCCCGGCAGACGCGGTTTTCGCGCCGCCCCGGCAGACGCGGTTTTTTGCGCCGCCCCGGCTGACGCAGTTCGGACTTGGCACTTTTTGGCTGAGCCTGGCTGGCGGCCCACTCACTCGATCGCCATGTCTGTTTGCCACAGTTTTCCCGGTGGTGCCGCACCCGGGCTCGCCCCGGCTGACGCAGTTTTCGCGCCGCCCCGGCTGACGCGGTTTCGTGCCGCCCCGGCAGACGCGGTTTTTTGCGCCGCCCCGGCTGACGCGGTTTTTTGCCGCCCCGGCTGACGCAGTTCGGACTTGGCACTTTTCGGCTGTGCCTGGCTGGCGGCCCACTCACTCGATCGCCATGTCTGTTTGCCACAGTTTTCCCGGTGGTGCCGCACCCGGGCTCGCCCCGGCAGACGCGTTTTTTTTTTTCTTTCGCCCCGGCTGACGCAGTTTTCGCGCCGCCCCGGCTGACGCGGTTTCGTGCCGCCCCGGCAGACGCGGTTTTTTGCGCCGCCCCGGCTGACGCGGTTTTTGCCGCCCCGGCTGACGCAGTTCGGACTTAGCACTTTTTGGCTGAGCCTGGCTGGTGGCCCACTCACTCGATCGCCATGTCTGTTAGCCACAGTTTTCCCGGTGGTGCCGCACCCGGGCTCGCCCCGGCTGACGCAGTTTTCGCGCCGCCCCGGCTGACGCGGTTTCGTGCCGCCCCGGCAGACGCGGTTTTCGCGCCGCCCCGGCTGACGCGGTTTTTGCCGCCCCGGCTGACGCAGTTCGGACTTAGCACTTTTCGGCTGTGCCTGGCTGGCGGCCCACTCACTCGATCGCCATGTCTGTTTGCCACAGTTTTCCCGGTGGTGCCGCACCCGGGCTCGCCCCGGCTGACGCAGTTTTCGCGCCGCCCCGGCTGACGCGGTTTCGTGCCGCCCCGGCAGACGCGGTTTTCGCGCCGCCCCGGCTGACGCGGTTTCGTGCCGCCCCGGCAGACGCGGTTTTTTGCCGCCCCAGCTGACGCAGTTCGGACTTAGCACTTTTTGGCTGAGCCTTGCTGGCGGCCCACTCACTCGATCGCCATGTCTGTTTGCCACAGTTTTCCCGGTGGTGCCGCACCCGGGCTCGCCCCGGCAGACGCGTTTTTTTTTTTCTTTCGCCCCGGCTGACGCAGTTTTCGCGCCGCCCCGGCAGACGCGGTTTTCGCGCCGCCCCGGCAGACGCGGTTTTTTGCGCCGCCCCGGCTGACGCGGTTTTTTGCCGCCCCGGCTGACGCAGTTCGGACTTGGCACTTTTTGGCTGAGCCTGGCTGGCGGCCCACTCACTCGATCGCCATGTCTGTTTGCCACAGTTTTCCCGGTGGTGCCGCACCCGGGCTCGCCCCGGCTGACGCAGTTTTCGCGCCGCCCCGGCAGACGCGGTTTCGTGCCGCCCCGGCAGACGCGGTTTTTTGCGCCGCCCCGGCTGACGCGGTTTTTTGCCGCCCCGGCTGACACGGTTCGGACTTTGCACTTTTCGGCTGTGCCTGGCTGGCGGCCCACTCACTCGATCGCCATGTCTGTTTGCCACAGTTTTCCCGGTGGTGCCGCACCCGGGCTCGCCCCGGCAGACGCGTTTTTTTTTTTTTTTTCTTTCGCCCCGGCTGACGCAGTTTTCGCGCCGCCCCGGCTGACGCGGTTTCGTGCCGCCCCGGCAGACGCGGTTTTTTGCGCCGCCCCGGCTGACGTGGTTTTTGCCGCCCCGGCTGACGCAGTTCGGACTTTGCACTTTTTGGCTGAGCCTGGCTGGCGGCCCACTCACTCGATCGCCATGTCTGTTTGCCACAGTTTTCCCGGTGGTGCCGCACCCGGGCTCGCCCCGGCAGACGCGTTTTTTTTTTTTCCTTCGCCCCGGCAGACGTGGTTCCCCCCCCCCCCTCCGTCTTTCTTTTTGTTTTTTTTTTTCGCCGCGGCTGAAGTGGATTTTTCGGTGCCTCGACGCCCCGGTAGTCGCGGTTTTTCCGTTTCCGCACGGCCCCGGCTGACGCTGCTCGGTCACAGTCGCCTTTTGTGGTGATTGCAGACTTCTTGAGCGCGGGTGTTTTTTTTTTTTGTTGTTGTTGTTGTTTTATTACGCATTCGCTCCAGCAGACGCTGTTTAGACTTTTTGTTTCCTCTTTTATCCTGCGACGAGGTGACGAGGTTTATTCGGTGCCCCGCCGCCCCGGCTGAAGTGATTTTTCCTGTCCCGTGCCGCCCCGGCTGACGCGGTTGGGACTTCGCGTTTGTTCGGCCGCCACGGGTTTTGGCGCACTCGCTCGGTTGCTTGTTGTTGCCACTTGTTGCGAACCCAGGTTTCTTGAGCGAGCGCGGGCGTTTTTTCTTCCTTTCTTTCTTTGTTCTATGTGTTAGCGAATCGGCCTTTAATATCACACGAGGACTCACAACCAACAATTTTCAGTTTGAAGTGTAAAAAATCTGCAGGTGTTGACGTAACTGACTTGCCCCGTACCCTTGAGTACATCCATGAAGTTCTCGTAGTACTACTAAATCGCATTATTCCAAGTGGAGAAATTCCCATAAACTTGCAAACCTCTACACGAAAATCGGTGCGCGTGATAAAGTTGAAAATTATCGTCCGATATCAAATGTGCCTTCTATAACACAAATTCTAGGAAAAAAAAAAAAAAAAACACTTGTTCGCCGTTTTCTGCGCCGTGACTGGCAGCACTCCGGCGAAGCGAAACGGGGTCGATTCGAGCACGATATCGGCGTCTTTCGACGTGCTCGCCGGCGACCGTCGCACGAGTACGTCGCACGAGCGCGTCTGCCGGGGCGCCGTTTGCGAAGCCGACGCAAAAGTGGGAACCGCCGCTCGGATGATCGCCGCTTTCGGCAGAGTGAGTGTTGGCACTCCGGGGAAGCGAAACAGCGTGAATGCGCCCACGAAATCGGCGTATTTTGAAGTGCCCGCCGGCGACCGTCGCACGAGTACGGTAAACCGCGTCAGCCGGGGCGTAGTTCGGGACGCCGACGAAAAAGTGGGAAGCGCAACTCGGATCTTCGCCGTTTTTGCAGGAGTGAGTGGCGGCCCTCCTGCGAGACCAAGAAGCATCGATTCGTGCACGAATTCGGCGCCTTTCGACGTGATCGCCGGCGACCGTCGCTCGAGTAGGGCAAACCGCGTCTGCCGGGGCGGGCTTCGGGACGCCGATGCGAAAGTGGGAAACGCTGCTCGGATGTTCGCCGTTTTTGGCCGAGTGAGTGCTGGCACACGGGCGAAGCCAAACGGGGCCGATTACGGCACGATATCGGCGTCTTTCGACGTGCCCGCCGGCGACCGTCGCACGAGTACGGTAAACCGCGTCAGCCCGGGCGGAGTTCGGGACGCCGATGCGAAAGTGGAGAACGCCGCTCGGATCTTCGCCGTTTTTGGAGGAGTGAGTGGCGGCACTCCGGAGAAGCCAGGGAGCGCCAATTAGCGCACGATATCGGCGTCTTTCGACGCGCTCGCCGGCGACCGTCGCACGAGTAGGGCAAACCGCGTCTGCCGGGGCGGGGTTTACGACGCCGACGCAAAAGTGGGAACCGCCGCTCGGATGTTGGCCGTTTTTGGCAGAGTGAGTGCTGGCACTCCGGCGACGCGAAAGAGCGCGAATGCGCCCACGAAAGTGGCGTATTTGGACGTGCGTGACGGCGACCGCTGCAGGAGTACGAAAAACCACGTCAGCCGGGGCGAGCGACACACGGCGGTCTGGGTGCTTATCGCTGCTATTATAGGGGCACCCCGGCAGACGCAGAAAAAAAAAAAAAAATTTTCGACCTTCTTTTTTGCTGGTCGAGCTCGGGTAACCCAGGTCGCAATGGGAGCCGCGCACGAAAGCGGCGTCGCGAGACGCGTTCGCGGTCGCTAGTCGCACGAGCTCGGCAACCGCGTCAGCCGGCGCGGAGTTCGGGATGCCGACGGCTAAGTGGGTACCGCTGCTCGGATGTTCGCCGTTTTTGGCCGAGTGAGTGCTGGCACTCCGGTGAAGCCAAGGAGCGCCAATTCGTGCACGATATCGGCGTCTTTCGACGTGCCCGCCGGCCACCGCCGCACGAGTACGGCAAACCGCGTCTGCCGGGGCGGGGTTCGCGACGCGTACGCAATAGTGGGAACCGTCGCTCGGATGTTCGTCGTCTTTGGCCGAGCGAGTGCTGGCACTCCGGCGAAGCGAAACGGGGCCGATTCGGGCACGATATCGGCGTATTTCGACGTGCTCGCCGGCGACCGTCGCACGAGTACGGCAAAGCGCGTCTGCCGGGGCGAGGTTTGCGACGCCGACGAAAAAGTGGGAAGCGCCGCTCGGATCTTCGCCGTTTTTGCAGGAGTGAGTGGCGGCCCTCCTGCGAGACCAAGAAGCATCGACTCGCGCACGATATCGGTGTCTTTCGACGTGCCCGCCGGCCACCGCCGCACGAGTACGGCAAACCGCGTATGCCGGGGCGGGGTTGGCGACGCCGACGCAAAAGTGGGAACCGCCACTAGGATGTTCGCCGTTTTTGGCAGAGTGAGTGCTGGCACTCCGGCGAAGCGAAAGAGCGCGAATGCGCCCACGAAAGTGGCGTGTTTGGACGTGCTTGACGACGACCACCGCAGGAAAACGAAAAACCACGTCAGCCGGGGCGAGCGACCCATGGCGGTCTGGGTGCTTATCGCTGCTATTATAGGGGCACCCCGGCAGACGCAAAAAAAAAAAAAAATTTTTTTCGACATTCTTTTTTGCTCGTCGACCTCGGGTGACCCAGGTCGCAGTGGGAGCCGCGCACGAAAGCGGCGTCGCGAGACGGCTTCGCGGTCGCTAGTCGCACGAGCTCGGCAACCGCGTCTGCCGGGGCGGAGTTCGGGACGCCGACGGCTAAGTGGGAACCGCCGCTCGGATGTTCGCCGTTTGTGGCCGAGTGAGTGCTGGCACTCCGGCGAAGCCAAACGGGGCCGATTCCGGCACGATATCGGCGTCTTTCTACGTGCTCGCCGGCGACCGTCGCACGAGTACGGCAAAGTGCGTCTGCCGGGGCGGGGTTTGCGACGCGTACGCAATAGTGAGAACCGTCGCTCGGATGTTCGTCGTCTTTCGCCGAGCCAGTGCTGGCAATCCGGCGAAGCCGAACGGAGCCGATTCGGGCACGATATCGGCGTCTTTCCACGTGCTCGCCGGCGACCGTCGCACGAGTACGGTAAACCGCGTCAGCCGGGGCGGAGTTCGGGACGCCGATGCGAAAGTGGGAAGCGCCGCTCGGATCTTCGCCGTTTTTGGAGGAGTCAGTGGCGGCACTCCGGTGAAGCCAAGGTGCGCCAATTCGCGCACGATATCGGCGTCTTTCGACGTGCCCGCCGGCCACCGTCGCACGAGTACGGCAAACCTCGTCTGCCGGGGCGGGGTTTGCGACGCCGACGCAAAAGTGGGAACCGCCGCTCGGATGTTCGCCGTTTTTGGCAGAGTGAGTGCTGGCACTCCGGCGAAGCGAAAGAGCGCGAATGCGCCCACGAAAGTGGCGTGTTTGGACGTGCTTGACGACGACCACCGCAGGAAAACGAAAAACCACGTCAGCCGGGGCGAGCGACCCATGGCGGTCTGGGTGCTTATCGCTGCTATTATAGGGGCACCCCGGCAGACGCAAAAAAAAAAAAAATTTTTTTCGACATTCTTTTTTGCTCGTCGACCTCGGGTGACCCAGGTCGCAGTGGGAGCCGCGCACGAAAGCGGCGTCGCGAGACGGCTTCGCGGTCGCTAGTCGCACGAGCTCGGCAACCGCGTCTGCCGGGGCGGAGTTCGGGACGCCGACGGCTAAGTGGGAACCGCCGCTCGGATGTTCGCCGTTTGTGGCCGAGTGAGTGCTGGCACTCCGGCGAAGCCAAACGGGGCCGATTCCGGCACGATATCGGCGTCTTTCTACGTGCTCGCCGGCGACCGTCGCACGAGTACGGCAAAGTGCGTCTGCCGGGGCGGGGTTTGCGACGCGTACGCAATAGTGAGAACCGTCGCTCGGATGTTCGTCGTCTTTCGCCGAGCCAGTGCTGGCACTCCGGCGAAGCCGAACGGAGCCGATTCGGGCACGATATCGGCGTCTTTCCACGTGCTCGCCGGCGACCGTCGCACGAGTACGGTAAACCGCGTCAGCCGGGGCGGAGTTCGGGACGCCGATGCGAAAGTGGGAAGCGCCGCTCGGATCTTCGCCGTTTTTGGAGGAGTCAGTGGCGGCACTCCGGTGAAGCCAAGGTGCGCCAATTCGCGCACGATATCGGCGTCTTTCGACGTGCCCGCCGGCCACCGTCGCACGAGTACGGCAAACCTCGTCTGCCGGGGCGGGGTTTGCGACGCCGACGCAAAAGTGGGAACCGCCGCTCGGATGTTCGCCGTTTTTGGCAGAGTGAGTGCTGGCACTCCGGCGAAGCGAAAGAGCGTGAATGCGCCCACGAAAGTAGCGTATTTGGACGTGCTTGACGGCGACCGCCGCAGGAGTACGAAAAACCACGTCAGCCGGGGCGAGCGACCCACGGCGGTCTGGGTGCTTATCGCTGCTATTATAGGGGCACCCCGGCAGACGCAGAAAGAAAAAAAAAAATGGGGACATGGCGTGCGTCACCGTGCGGCTTCGCAGCGTTGCCGAAGTCGCCGAGCCCTTCGACTGAGCCGAACGGCGGACAGGGAACGTTGGTCGGCCGTTCTAACCTGTCGGTGCCACGCCGAGACGTCGTTAAGGAAAACCGCGTCGTGGGCCTCTACGACGCCGTCGAGTCGTTGTACGTTTGGTGTCCAGCGTGTCGGCGGCGAGTAGCGGACACGTCGTTCACGACTTCGGTCTTTCGCAGTCGACGCGAACTTGCGGAGAGTCGTGGTGCCTCACGTTTTCGGCAGAAACCGCGGCGGAATTTTCCCGTGCGTGCGCGCACGACCTCGGTGCTGTGCCGTCAGCGTAGTGTTGCACAAACTCGTGGCCTACCCAAGGTGCGGTACGTTTGCGGCCGTATCCTCGGTGGGAATTTCGTGAGTAGGGTCGCAAATTCTACGACCTCGGCGGGTTTGAGAGCGACGTAGACTTGTGGCACGCTCAACATGCCACACGTTTCGGGGCACACCCGCGGTGAAATTTTCTCGAGTACGCTCGTATTAGGGCCCAAGGAGGTCTGGGTACTTATCGCTGCTATTATGTGGGGGTTCTCGTGAGCGGCGTACGCGAAAGCGACCGGGTGTCTGATATGCGGCGGGCTTCGGCCTCGTCAAGCGTGTCCTCGGGTCTGCTCCAGGGGAATCCACGGCAGTCGTCTGCAGCCTCATCCGCTTGATGCGTTAGGGGCTGGTTGTCGGACGGTGCCGTTTTACCACGATATCGAGGTGTGTTCCGTGTCGTCCTCGGGCGATTCAGATGCGAAAGCGCCGAAGACGCGGGCGTGACCCGTCGTCTGGCGGCTTTGCAGTCTCGGCTCCGTTGCTAGTTCCGGCCGGTCCACCGACAGTGCAGCGGGCTTGGGCAACCCGCACGGCGCGACCGAGTCGATGCAACGAAAAAGAGCGAGCATGAACGTGCTTCTTGCCGCACGGCTCCCACTCGTCTTTCGGGAAGGTTGTGCCGTAGCGAGCTCGAACGCCGTCATCTCGGAGTGCAAAATAAGCGTGTTGGGGCGCCTGAAGGTGGCCTCCGCCGCACACAGACTGCGTCCGGCCCGCCGAGGGCGAGGACGGACGCGCAGTCGAACGATTACCTGGTTGATCCTGCCAGTAATCATATGCTTGTCTCAAAGATTAAGCCATGCATGTCTAAGTACATGCCGAAATAAGGCGAAACCGCGAATGGCTCATTAAATCAGTTATGGTTCCTTAGATCGTTTCTTCCTACTTGGATAACTGTGGCAATTCTAGAGCTAATACATGCAGTGAGCCTGGAGCCCTTTGGGTAACGGGTGCTTTTATTAGACCAAGATCGATCGGGTTTCGGCCCGTATTGTGTGGTGACTCTGGATAACTTTGTGCTGATCGCATGGCCACGAGCCGGCGACGTTTCTTTCAAGTGTCTGCCTTATCAACTTTCGATGGTAGGTTACTTGCTTACCATGGTTGTTACGGGTAACGGAGAATCAGGGTTCGATTCCGGAGAGGGAGCCTGAGAAACGGCTACCACATCCAAGGAAGGCAGCAGGCGCGCAAATTACCCACTCCCGGCACGGGGAGGTAGTGACGAAAAATAACAATACGGGACTCTTTTGAGGCCCCGTAATTGAAATGAGTACACTCTAAATCCTTTAACGAGGATCAATTGGAGGGCAAGTCTGGTGCCAGCAGCCGCGGTAATTCCAGCTCCAATAGCGTATACTAAAGCTGCTGCGGTTAAAAAGCTCGTAGTTGGATCTCAGTTCCAGACGAGTAGTGCATCTACCCGATGCGACGGCTCGGACTGAACATCATGCCGGTTCTTTCTTGGTGCACTTCATTGTGTGCCTCGAGATGGCCGGTGCTTTTACTTTGAAAAAATTAGAGTGCTCAACGCAGGCGAGTCGCCTGAATAAACTTGCATGGAATAATAGAACAAGACCTCGTTTCTGTTCTGTTGGTTTTTGGAATACGAGGTAATGATTAAGAGGGACGGACGGGGGCATTCGTATTGCGGCGCTAGAGGTGAAATTCTTGGACCGTCGCAAGACGAACTACTGCGAAAGCATTTGCCAAGAATGTTTTCATTGATCAAGAACGAAAGTCAGAGGTTCGAAGGCGATCAGATACCGCCCTAGTTCTGACCATAAACGATGCCAACCAGCGATCCGCCTGAGTTACTCAAATGACTCGGCGGGCAGCTTCCGGGAAACCAAAGTATTTGGGTTCCGGGGGAAGTATGGTTGCAAAGCTGAAACTTAAAGGAATTGACGGAAGGGCACCACCAGGAGTGGAGCCTGCGGCTTAATTTGACTCAACACGGGAAAACTTACCCGGCCCGGACACTGGGAGGATTGACAGATTGAGAGCTCTTTCTTGATTCGGTGGATGGTGGTGCATGGCCGTTCTTAGTTGGTGGAGCGATTTGTCTGGTTAATTCCGATAACGAACGAGACTCTAGCCTATTAAATAGGTGCGGGGTTCCCAGCACCTTACAACCTTCTTAGAGGGACAAGCGGCTCCTAGCCGCACGAAACAGAGCAATAACAGGTCTGTGATGCCCTTAGATGTCCGGGGCCGCACGCGCGCTACACTGAAGGAAGCAGCGTGTCTTTATCCCTGTCTGAAAAGACTGGGTAACCCGTGGAACTTCTTTCGTGATTGGGATAGGGGCTTGCAATTGTTCCCCTTGAACGAGGAATTCCCAGTAAGCGCGAGTCATAAGCTCGCGTTGATTACGTCCCTGCCCTTTGTACACACCGCCCGTCGCTACTACCGATTGAATGATTTAGTGAGGTCTTCGGACCGATGTCCGGCGCGGCCTTTCGGTTGCGCCGGTCTGTTGGAAAGATGACCAAACTTGATCATTTAGAGGAAGTAAAAGTCGTAACAAGGTTTCCGTAGGTGAACCTGCGGAAGGATCATTAACGGATTGTGAAGGGTGAGCGCCTCAGCTGCGTCTGCGCCCGACACTTTCTGCCGCTGACCCCGTTTGGACGCGGGGTCGGCTTTTCCCCACGGGGCTGCCTGAATGTGGAGCGGCACCCCGTGACAAATTGTTGCGCCCAGCGGACGCCAACACCGCGACCTTGGACGGTCGGCCAGGTGGCGGACGCGGGTACAAACGGCGCAACGCACTCATAGGTCGGCTTTCGACCCGCCACTGCACCGTGGCTCGAAGCGCTCGAAATGCGCGACCCGACCGCTGCGGGACCGCCTAGTACTGTAAACAGGAGCGGCGGAGCGCGAACGGCGAGTCGTGGTTACGTCGGTAGAAGGCGAGGCTGCGCGTTCCCGAAACGCCAGCCGAGTGCCCTCCCGACCGTTCGAGCGTGCAAGAACGAGACCCGACAATCGCGCGGCGACTGCCAAGTACGAGAGGAACGGCACAAGCGTCGGCGGTCGGTCAAGGAACTGGCGATGTGACGGGTCCGCTGTGCACCAGTGCATACCGTCCCGCCGTCCGCGGCAAGCGCCTCCGCGTCCTCGGGTGACGGAGGCTGCCGGTCGGTTCTTGCAGGCGAGGGATCTCGCTGGCACCGGTTCGCGTTGACGCGCGGCCGGTCATGGCACGGCGATGCGACGGCCGAGGTGCGCAGTACTCGATGGAGGAACCGCACGCTCCGATGACCGTCCCGCCCTCCGCGGCGTATGCGTACCGACCGTAATGGTTGCAGCAGCGCCGGCCGGCTTTTGAATTCGCCACACGAAACACGGTGCGAGATCGCGGTTAGGGGAGCGTCGACGTTGCCAGGCGTTTTGCTTGCTGCCGAGGGAAAGGCGGCACGGCCACGTCGCGCTCGTCGCGATTAGCGGGTCTGCGCGCTTTGGGAAGGTGCCGCAACGACTTGCCGAAAGAGGAAGCACGGAAGAACGAGGGACTTGGACGTCCCGACAATTGAACGCACTTGCGGCCAGGCCCTTGCTGGCTTCGTTCTTCCGCCTCGAGTAGGCTCGTACGCGGCTCCGGCGCCGAAAGTGGTCCTTGGCACCGACTTCGGTGGACGTGGGAAGTGCCGCGCAAGTACGGCGCGCCTGGCTCCACCTGTTGGCTAAAGTAGGCAGCCGGATCGGCATTTTGGTGTGCGGTGGCAAACCGTGGATGCGAAAAAAGCTTGTGCGATTTCGTGGAACAAAAAGCGGGGGTCCCCCTTTTTATGCGGAGGAGACCGACCCGCCCGCCGTGGTGAACCGCGACGCCACGGTAAAAACGGGAGAGGCTTGTCGATGGGACCGTGCATCCCGCGCTCCACGGAGGCCGGGAGGCGGCCGCCCGAGGAAATGTGTAGCCGTCGAGGCCCGCATCTGCGTGCACTCTTATCCAAATGGGTGTACCGCAGGCATTTTCTGGTTAGGCGGGCCAATGAGAGCGAGCACACAACGATACCTACGGGTCCGGCTTGGAGAACCGGCTTCGACGCCTCCCGAGTATTTATAGAGGGGTGGACCACGAAAGCACTCGCAAGTAGCGGAAGCGAAACGCCGTCCGAAACACACCGTTTGCTCGATTTGCGGCAGCCGAAAAAGGCGCGGCAGAGTTTTGGAGTCCAAGCGTGCGCTGAAAAGCGCCCTTCTTGGCCACTGTTTGGCCGAGTGCCAGAAACGTTTGGTTTTGACTGTACGGAATTGAACAAACACTTTT
Organism: Rhipicephalus microplus; assembly: GCF_043290135.1. Taxonomy (NCBI): domain Eukaryota; kingdom Metazoa; phylum Arthropoda; class Arachnida; order Ixodida; family Ixodidae; genus Rhipicephalus; species Rhipicephalus microplus. The sequence goes on along the minus strand of NW_027465287.1, from coordinate 840 downwards.
TCACGACTCTAAGCGGTGGATCACTCGGTTCTCGGGTCGATGAAGAACGCAGCCAGCTGCGAGACTTGGTGTGAATTGCAGGACACACTGAGCACTGATTCTTTGAACGCACATTGCGGCCTTGGGTCTTCCCTTGGCTTCGTCTGTCTGAGGGTCGGATCACATATCAAGAGAGCCTTCGGCGCACAAGGGAACGTGAGCCGTCGACTCGTTTTGACCGCGTCGGCAACACGGACAGCACGCTGAACACCTCACAGCGAGCGCCAACAGCGGCCACTCAAGGGCGAGACGGTGGCGACCGTCGTGCCAGAGCCCAACCGAAACGGGGGCGACCGACTGCATTGAGGATGTGGCACCTCGTTGAGACCGCCGCAGGACTTCGAGTCGGAAGGAAGCCTGCAGGGAAAGTGCGGTCGAGGTTGCGTACTCCTCTCTGCGACCGGGCGCGCAAGAGCTGCGAGAGCCACGGACGCGCAACTTTAACGCACGGTAAACACGAGGAGCGAAAGCCGGCCAGCAAAGCTTCTCCAGCCGTGCGCAAAGTGCGCGAGATCGCAGCCTTGCGTTGCGCTTGTTGCCCTCGAAGTAAGCAGGGTGTCCCGTAGACCGGGCGCTCGAACACGCTGCGGGGCCGTGCCTCCTCCAGGCTTTGCCGCGCGAACAGGGAACGTTCGCGCGCAAAGCGCAGGGAGGTGAGGAGGCTGCGCCCGACGTTTGCGGTTCGCTGCGTACGCGGTTGATGCGGAGAGCACGGCGCGACGACTTGCCGCGAAGCGGAAAAAGTCTCCCGCACGAGTTGGCGAAACGTTGGCGAAGCTTAAGGCGTTCTCGTCGTAGTCC
>NW_027465286.1:0-32794 GCF_043290135.1 Rhipicephalus microplus | reverse complement strand
CCCTGTTATGACCCTCAAGCGAGGGTTGACAGTATTATTAAATAAAAAAAAGGAGATGGCGTAGGGGGAGCCAATCGGCCAGAGCGGCGCTGTCGTCGGAGATCGCGGAGGCACAACCGGTCGGCACGAAATCCAGAGAGCGAGACCCGAACAATTATATCGTCTCGCCTTTACTAATATGTCTACAACGTATCTTGCGCAAACGCACGGGACTCTGCGCGCTGTGCGTGCCGCCAGCCAATCAGATCGCGTGATCTCCCGAGCAAAAAAAAAAAAAGGCCACCCCTATACTCTTCTCAAGTTCGAGGGGTTTCCAGCCGTAATTTCGGTTGCGTGTTCGCACATTGAACGTCCGTTTCTCGGTGGACCCTCTGAAGACACGGCATATGTGATCGTCGATGCATGGGCAGCTTCACCTGATTGGCTCCCGCGTCGAATGGCCGGTCGACCGGTGTTTGTAACAACCGGTGGCGGCGACAGGTTTATACGCTCGAGAGTTTTGAGGTGTGCGTTTACACGAATCGTGCCCAGCAGGGAGAGTTGTGTGTGCGTGCGCCGCTGTCTATAACGTTTTCACAGGAAACGACAGCTGCGGCATCGGACTTGCGTGACTACGCCGAGGCTTTCTTGTCTTTTTTTGTTTTGTTTCTACGTATACTTATTTCCTCCTGTTTGTCGATGATTGTCGGATTCGATCCTTCTTGAAGTGTCAGCGCCCTTGAACGTACACATGTTGCGTGCTCATCTACAGCTGAACTTCGATACGCTTGAGCGGCGAGTGGCGTTTATTAGCTTTCTGCCCGATCAGGTGGCGACGAAAGGCTAGAATGACGGGGCGATTTTGATGACATGATATTAAACTTGACAGCGAGTGAATAATTCGAGCCTGTCGGTGCGTATTTATACAGGTACAAGGCTAGGGCTGATATATGGTCTATGACCGTGCTAGTCATGTGTGCTTCTTCTCTGTGTTAATTTTGCACTGTTTTAACTATCTATAAGAAACGTCTAGCGATGTCATCACCATGGAGCTGTCGTATCGGCGTCAGCCTGCGGAGGCCGCGGGTATGATTTTCAGCCGCTGATACTGAACCGTTTAGACATTCATATGTGTGTTCTTTGTGATGACATGACGCCAAACCTTTGAATAAGAGACAACCAAAGACACAAGTTAGCGGATATGAGAGTATTATGTTCACTCATGTCTGTCTTATTCAACTGCCTGCATAACTTTGTTGTAGCATAGTTATACAGCAAAGTTGACAAAGGAATGACATACAACTGAATTGTTGGAATAAGATCACATGACTATGATATCGCTGTAATAGTGGATATAAGTAATCGTGAGCCACAATCAGGAAACTCTAGTCTATATCAGTCGGCTACGGTCAGTAGCTATAACCATGGTGTGCAATCATTAACCACACTTATGCCGGATTACCCATAGTAACATAGTCAACATTCAGGCGCTGCCACCTGGTACTAGTCCTATGTGAGTGGACGAGGCAGAATTTATCGTCGACGTCATACCATTGTCCGCTGTTGTACAACAGTGTGGTTACGCCACTTGCCTATACTGACCTGAAAACCACGGGTTTTGATTCCGGCTGTGGTGGCCGCTATTCGTCAAGACTAAATGCCCGTGTACTATGCGGTGTCTATGCGGTGTCTATGCGGTGTACTATGCGGTGTACTATGCGGTGTCTATGAGGTGTACTATGTGGTGTACTATGCAGTGTACTATGCAGTGTACTATGCAGTGTACTATGTGGTGTACTATGCGGTTTACTATGCGGTGTACTATGCGGTGTACTATGCGGTGTCAGTGTGCGTTAAAGAAAGTCGGATTATCGAAATTTTCGGAGTCCTCCACTATGGCGTCCCTCATAACGGTGGTTTTCACTGGAAGATCCAGTATATTGTTATTCCGTCATAACGCACAATGGGCACGAGGGTCGTGCGAAAACATTGTTTGTAATAAATGAAAGTTTGTTGGATAGTTAAACGTGCCACGGCTTGGCTCACGTTAGCTGGGACACCCCGTAAACACGGCCCGCAGAAACGCACTGTCATCAATGTGTGGTCACACTCCAACCTATAGCATTGCGCATAGTACGCCTGGTAGCGCGCTATGAATGAAAAATGTTTTTTTTTTTTCACGTACTCCGGACGTCCTAAGCCACGCGATTGCACATCCGCTGTCGGGAACAAAGTTTACACAAAGCGCGCCACCGGCAAACACGCGTATACGAGCGGGGAGTTATTCTCATGCATTCGGTTTCTGCGGATACGGGGACAAAAAGACCGCCACGGCGTAACCCATCCTGTGCGCGTACGTCGCTCCCCCTATCTGCTCCGTTTTACTTTTTCTGTCGTTCCGTTTCGCCACTATATAGTTCAGCCCTCTTAAATTCGCCGGCAGTCACTGCGCATGCGTCCAGGCGTGGCGCCTCTGCTCGAGCACGCGTGCTTCGACACAAAGGATTTCCTCTGGGGATGCGCTCTCCTGAGTTGATGCCGTCTGCTCACTGACCTTTTCGGATTCTGCGCGTCGTCTGCTATAGACTGTTTCGTTTTTTTATTGTGTCGTCTGTTTCCTTGACAGAACTATTGCCCGTCGTGGTGCGTGACGTAGAACTTTTTCACAACTTTCGTTTGGGGCCACTTCAAGTTCATGGGCAGTTCTGGCTGTACAGTTTCCTACAAAATACACCAGAGGGAATCCAGCTCTCTATTTTAAAATAATTCTCTCTCTCGCACGCACACACACACACACACACACACACACACACACACACACACCCACACACACGCACACACACACACACGTACACACACACACACACACACACACACACACACACACACACACACACACACACACACACACACACACACACACACACACTTTAGAGAGAAGTGTGGCAATGTGATTGCTCAGCCACAGGATGAGGGGGAGGAGGAGGAGGAATGAAAGAGGAAGGACAGGGAGGTTAGCCAGTTCTCAGACCGGCTGGCTACCCAGAATTTCTACCCAGAGGCTGGCTACCCAGAGTACAGAGAAATCGGGTGCCTTAGTGTGAGGATGCAATGCATGGCGCTTTGGCCAGAATCGAAATGGTGGGTAGTACGTCGATCTGTTCGGTTCCGTTAGGCAGCCGTTTTTTCGCCGAACGAAGTTCAGTGAATGTTCAGCACTACTCCACTTCACCACCTACGTACTTTTTACTGTTGATCGATTCAAATCGGCTCGCGAAATTCACAATGATCCGTGCGTCTATCCGAAACATACGCCAAAACACAGGAATAATGCTATGCGCAGTGTCATTCGAAACCGCAAGTACGAAGACTAGGCGATTCCGTGCACTACCAATCACTCTATGGTGGCTCAACGATCGCAGCGCCAGAGTCCCCTCTGGTCTGGTAAATATTTCGGGAAACTATGTTCAGCTACATTGAGAATGTGGCTCGAGTGCCCTCTTCTTCAGACCAGTTCATTCATGCTACAGTGCTCTTGCACTCATTCTGCGCATGCGCCGTACACGTGTTCTTAGACAAAAAAAAAAGCCTCTGGTTGTGCACGCTAAGTTTAACGACATTGTTTGCCCTTCAGTGCAATTAGGCAAAAGTTTAGAAGAGTTATTGATGACAAGATGCTAAAGGGTGAATCGACTACATGGCGAAAAGTTTTCCATGGATGAAACCACAAGCATCGGCCATATGATGTTCATCTGTCCACAAATGTGTGTATCTGCAGAAACTTTTTTGTCATCTTTTTGTTTGTTGGATTGTAGTTTCTTCAGCATTTCGAGAAGTTCTGTTCAATAGCTGCTCCGCAGTTATGACACAGTTGCTTCACTTTATTCAAGTGTCATACTCCTGTTTTCATTTTACCAGGACTCAACCACATTTTTGTTGTTCTTATGTTTCAATATCTCCTGCCTCCCACCCCATCTTCTGTTTTGTGGAAAGTTTTCGTCTGCTGGAGTTGGTACGTAGCAGACGACAAAAAAAAAAAACACCTTCTGGTTCGGAACAAAGCTATTTCATATGGGAACTGTGTACGGCGTTCTTTCAACATCGCCGCTCACTTTGAACGTGCTTCGTCTTCATCCATCTGCCTGCGCCCGAAAGGTTCTAAAGTGATGTCGCACAACGCGCCTCCCTATTCGAAGGATTTTCTCGTTTGCTCACGCCGCCTTATATTACGTCACGCGCGCCTCACAGCGGCGAGGTCTTGCGTCGCGTGGTCCGTCTGCTCGTACCAGTCCTTGACTCGATCTTTGCCCGTGTGTGCACACATCTATGCATGAACATACATACATATCCGTATACGCACACATGTGCAGAGAGATAGATTGCGTAGGGAGAGGGCGCGGAGTGGCGCCCACGCGTCTGGCAACCTTGGGCACGCGCCCTTGTAAGATCGCCTGCAGCGCCCTGCCCTTTCCCTCCGTGCTCGTCCGTCACCCATACTTTCCTAAGTCGTTGTTTCCGGTTCCTCGCGCGCTGCTCAGTCGTGGGCACGGAAGCGTACTTCCGACTTGTCGTCGAAGTCTTTTCTGTTCTGTGGCTGCTCACTTCTTTCCCAAGACTGTCGTTTCCCCACGGCTTGTGTATTTACGGACCTCATACTCCCGGAACCTGCGCCCTGCTTGCCTGTGTGCGGTGAATTAGCGCGAGCTAAGCGACGTGTACCATAGGCAGACAAGAAAGCTGGAACGAGAGCTTCTTTCGAGTGTTTAATCATATTTACTTGGTCGTGTAGAGGTTACAACGCTTTGCTGCCTACTGAAAAGTTGCGGAAGCGATAGGGCCTCGTCAGAGTCGCTGTTTCCGCTCATTATGAGCGAATTCGGACTTATTGTTTCGCCGAGTCACTTGTAGAATTTCTAGTCGCCTAGTCGCCGCGTGCTTATTTACATTTTTACGGCAAATTTGAGCGGTCTGCACGTTTACCAATAGCGCGTTTGCCATTCACCAAAAGCGCATTTGTCGATGACATTCAGTACTTGAGGGTAGAGGTTACACATACGTCAGGGTTAACGTCAAGTAACGTTAATCATGCACTCGCAAACGTGCATTCGACAGAGTGTAGACTACACTGGAGATACTGCTAAAATGCAAATATGGGGGCGAAAAACCTGTAGGCCCGTGTGCTCAGATTTGGGTGCACGTTAAAAAAGCCCGTGTGGTCGAAATTCCGGCAACCCTCCACTACTGTCTCTACTGTCTTTGTTTTCCACTTTGTCTTTGCGCTGCGTTTTCAAAATAATCTAATTAGTGGCAAAATCTTCCCGCCTTGGCCTGGAAATTGGCTGCGAAAACCGATGGAGGCGGAAATGCTGTAGGCCCGTGTGCTCAGATTTGGGAGCACGTTAAAGAACCCCAGGTGGTCGAAATTTCCGGAGCCCACCACTACGGCATCTCTCATAATCATATCGTGGTTTTGGGACGTTAAACCCCACGTATAAATCATCAATCTGCGAAAACGACAAGTGCCTAGCTCATATAGCTTTTTTTAAAGGAAAAATATGTGTTGCCTAAACAAACACCCTGTATAACTGTCGCGAGCACACATTCGTACATTCTGGTTGGCACACATTCGTAAAAACAGTCACGTATGAACAGACGTACCGACATACAGACAGATGTACAGAAAACGAAACGCACAGTCGCACAGTCAGACGTATAGACACCGACAAACGTGCATAACTGACGTACAGATAAACAGACAGACATACAGACAGACAGGCGTGCTCAACTACAGACCGCTAGACAAACATGCAGACGTACAGAAAGAAGTAGACAGACAGACAGGCAGACAGACAGACAGACAGACAGACAGACAGACACAGACAGACAGACGTACCGACAGACGTACAGACAGACGTACAAAGGTACAGACAGACGTACAGAGGTACAAACAGACAGGCACACAGACGTACAGACGAGCAGAGGTACAAACAGACAGGCACACAGACAGCCAGGCGTACAATCAAGCGTAGAGACAGCGTGACGTACAGACATGCGTACAGTTGTACAGGCACAGACGTACTGACAAAGGGACAGACAGGCGTACTGAGGTACAGCCAGACGTACGTACAGATGCATGACAGAAAGACAGACGCACGCAGGCCCTGATAAGAGGAAAGTACGACAGAATCGCCTTTTCTATATAAAAAAAATGCTCCTCTGCCACAGTCGCAAACTCATTCAGACACACGCTCGCCTTCTCGCTGCGTGCGCACGCACACAGTCGCACACATGACCCCGCAAGAGGAAGTTTAACGAATGAGATAAAAAAAAAAACCAAGCTGGATACGCGTATGCCGGGAGGAAGAAGAATTTACTCCGCGTTTCCGGGACTTTGTGACCGCATCCTCCCTGCGATCTCTGCCGCGCACAGCGGCGCGACAGACGTGCACTGTTTCCGTCGGGGAGCTTGACTTTTTTTTGGTGCGGAGTGTGTTGTCCGCTACGTGGAGCGTGTATCGCCGCAATGAACTCACGAGTGGGCGCGGTTAACTCTACGGGAAAACGTAGGCGGCATAACTACAGTTTTCTGTACACCACAGTATTCAGGGTGTGACTATCGTCTGTAAAAGGGGCACGCAAGCTGTCCGTCCGTCCGTCCGTCCGTCCGTCCGTCCGTCCGTCCGTCCGTCTGTCTGTCTGTCTGTCTGTCTGTCTGTCTGTCTGTCTGTCTGTCTGTCTGTCTGTCTGTCTGTCTGTCTGTCTACCGTAACGATACCCAAAATGGCGAACTCCATCCGCAGTGCCCACCAATACTGCTCAAGTTTCAGCGTTCGTACTTGTGTGATTGTCAATTAAAAAGCAATTATTGCGTATAACTGAAGCACCATAACAACACGTCAATATTTTGTATGTGTGTATTTACACTAGAGATGTCACACATAACTAATTTTAAGGACCGTAGCGTTAATCACGCTATGCTGACGAGTCCTTGCCTCAATTTTTGCATGTAAGTTCACACATCTATGTATGCACATACATACATATCCGTATACGTACACATGTGCAGATAGATAGGTTTTGCGTATAGGGGGAGTGCGTGGAACGGCGCCCACGCGTCTGGTAACCTTGGGCACGCCGCATGCAACGCGATGCTCAAAAAGGCAAGTGTTTGCAACGCTTTGCTAAGACTACACGGTGGTGGCACCCATAGAGTTTCCCAATATACACTAGAGGGAACTCTGGCGCTAGTGTGTATGGGAGCTGCAACGCACGGCGCTTCAGTGAGCATGGGAATGAGGTAGCGCTTCACCGCCCTATTTTTTTTTTTTTTAGAATTACCTTTTCAAATTGGGTCACGAAGCTCAAGAGGGTTGAATCTTTCTTTCAAAACAAAATCGAAACATAGCATTAAACGAAGCCGGAAATACGATTCGCCGCCCGCAAGTACGAAGACTAGGCAAATGTTTCACATGGTCGCTGAACGGTCGCGGCGCCAGAGTGCCCTCTAGTTAATTTTGAGAAACTCTATGGTGGCGCCTGCCAGTCACGTTCTACACCATATCGCCTCCGAGACAGGCGCGCGTCTTTCTCCGTGGGCGCACACGCCTTCCTTCGTTTTGGAAGACAACTGCTAGATGGCGCTCGTGTCTAGCGTGCCTCGAAGCGCTCGTTCGCCTTCGCTGCACGGATCGAGGACTCTTTAACGCAGCGCTTCCCGAATACAATTCATCGATCTTCTCGCGCAGAACATCAAATAAACGTTTTGTTCACTCTCTCCGCACGCAAGGCTATCGTCTTTCGGCGACATTTGCAGCGAAACCTGCAGATACGAGGCAAATTTTTTACTTCCAATTTGTTTCGCGCTTTTTAGAAAATGCCCGCGAAAGAGATTTAGCTGCGTAGTTAGCGTAAATAAAGTAATACCGAGGTTATGAACAAGCGCTATGGTTTTTATATATAGGAGAGTTGTTGCTGGCGTTACTTTTTGAAGTTAGTTAAGCAGCACGGGTGATTGCCTGAATGGTGACCCAGCAATGATATATCGACAAAAAACAAAATATTTTTTCCAGCCTGCAGTAAGTCACAAGACGGGCACGCAGCATAGCTAGTGGGCACGTATAGCTGTGGCGCCGGCTCGGCTAGGCTTTTGCCCTCTCCCCTATTTTTCCTACCCCTTGCTACGCTATACACCATACTATATTTTATTATACTATGCTATATTATACTCTACTTGCTCTCTTTTATAGCTATAGTATGTGCCACAGGATTTGAGCAAAAGCCTTTGCTCACCACACTGGTCAGCTAAAAATTAACAAGAGAACGCACGGGCTGCAAACCCTCATTAGGAGCCTCTCGTGTCGACCGTCTGTACCGAATGCATCGGGCTGTGGTTGATCTCATACTTGTTCATGATGATGATATTTTTCTATCAAAGACACGCGGCAAACTTCGCCCCTAACAGCCCTGCTGTAAAATAAGACGAATTTCGCCTTCTATTTGTCTGAGGCGAATGCATAAGAGACCCTGTATATTTTGCCTAAAGCATGGGTATCTGCTGCAGCAGAACGGAAACATTAAACCATTATGGAAACGTAAAAAGCTAAAATTGTGTCACATGTGTTTTCAGTCCATGACTTCTCGAAAATACATATCGTTGGGAATTGGCGTTGGATTGCGCTTCAGTGTAGGGTGCCTATACTTTTTCCTTGCAGTGTGCAACATTATGGCAGTGAAGTAGCACGCCATATGATCCTCCACCTTTCACAGGCCGCAACTTTTCCCGCAGATCTGAAACGTAGCCAGATTTCGGTTTTCTCCAACGTTGCGATGACAAACCCGGATTTGGAGAAAAAAACTGCTCCAAAGTGGAGCGCGCGCTGGTGTGCCGAATTTATCAAAACGTTATTTCGCGAAGAAGCACTGCTTTTTTTTTCTTTTCAGGTCAGCGCCTCTCTTGACTGCAGTGCCGACTCTTATACAGCAGCGCTTACTTGAAACCGTTTGCTTCAACCTTAAAAAGGACTCGTGGTCATCCATCCGTATAGAGAGATGAGTGGTTCGCATATCCCATTTTACTGGAGTAGGCGAAGGTGGCCGGGGTCTACACTACTTTCGAATTTCCTGGCACTGGCTGCGGCTTTGCCTGGCAAGAAAGAATAGCCGACCTAATCCGCACAGAATGCACGTCTGTTTCTTACGCGGTCACTAAATCACGGAGTTTGCATTGCCCCGTTTTAATGAACTTGTTTGTGTTTGTATGCTCGCTTGCTTGTGTGTTTCTTCGTACGTTTGTTCTTTAATAAAGTGCTTGAGTGTATTACCTCCTTTCGCTGTACGCCCAGATATGTCCGCCCAACTACAGATCGCAGCGCGATTCAGCTTTGCCACTTCAAAAGCGTGCAGCGTTATGGAATAAGCTTGAGAGATCTCGCGTACTATATCGAGACCTGAAGCATGCATGCAGCAGATGAGCATACAATAATTTATTTTGCAATGCGTATGGTAACACGTCTGCTGCCGTGTCGTCTGCTCTCACCGCGGTATAACCATCTAAGTCGAGTGTCATATAACACCCTTGGCTCGTCATTCCTGTTGTCGACCAACTAGACAGAGCGCATGCGCAGTTTGTAGTGCAGAACGTTATCGTTGAGCACCTGGTGTGTCGTGGCGTCTCAAAAAACCTCCTGGATGAACTAAAAAAAAAAACACAGCACACTAATGAAGTGAATGTTGGCGAGTAGGCGAAGGTCCGGGGGATCATTAACCGCCGTACATTGCCCACTCGATCGGACTCGCTCGCTGGATTGCGTGCCGACCGGTTGTGCCCTCGCGATCTCCGACGACAGTGCAGCTCTGGCCGACTGGGTTGGTCTTACGCCATCTCCTAACGCCGATCCCCGACGACGACGACAGCGTAGCTCTGGCCGACTGGATTAGCCCTATACGCCATCTCCTATCGCCGAAAAGAGCTCTCGCCAGTCGTGCCTCGTCGTCGGACTCCTGCAACCGTGTCCATCTTTTTTGTCTTCTCCTTACTTCCGTCGTTCGCTGTCCCTGCGCCTCGCTCTCTCCTTCCTCTCTCTCTATCTCTTTACCTTTTAATCCTATCCTTTAAATTCCTCCTTTACCCCCATCTCTCGTGAGCTACTGTTGAGGTGTCCTCCCCCTGAGAGACAGTTACGGGGCTCACTTTGTCTTCTCTTCATTTAGCCCCACCGCGGTGGTCTAGTGGCTGAGGTACTCGGCTGCTGACCCGCAGGTCGCGGGTTCAAATCCAGGCTGCGGCGGCTGCATTTCCGCTGGAGGCGGAAATGTTGTAGACCCGTGTGCTCAGATTTGGGTTACACGTTAAAGAACCCCATGTGGTTCGAAATTTCCGGACGCCTCCGCTACGGCGTCTCTCATAATCATATGGTGGTTTTGGGACGTTAAACCCCACATGTCATCAGCCCGCACGTCTGGATCCGCTTGTCGGCGCTGCCGTGGTGTCTTCATTCATAACTTAGTGCATTCCGTGACCATGAGAGCAAGAGAGCCGGGAAGGAGCGCATTTATAGCTCTTGGGCACCGCAGCGAAAGAAACGGCGTGCCGCAAGCTTTGCTTTGTTTGCTATCCTAGATACATGGCACGTACCCACTTTGGGGATTGTTAGTCTGTCTGTCTGTCTGTCTGTCTGTCTGTCTGTCTGTCTGTCTGTCTGTCTGTCTGTCTGTCTGTCTGTCTGTCTGTCTGTCTGTCTGTCCGTCCGTCCGTCCGTCCGTCCGTCCGTCTGTCTGTCTGTCTGTCTGTCTGTCTGTCTGTCTGTCTGTCTGTCTGTCTGTCTGTCTGTCTGTCTGTCTGTCTGTCTGTCTGTCTGTCTGTCTGATGTCCATCCGTCCGACCGTCCGTCAATCTAGTGAACTCTCCAAGTACTGCCATCTCGCATCTTTTCATCATATATTCATCATACACAAGTACCACCATCCAGCGGACGTTCCAAGGACGATACGAGAGGTGGCTACCTACTACTACTAAATACATCGAGGACGCCCGACCCACGGCGTAAGAAGCTTCGCCCCTAAAGCGACTGCTCGCGCTGCACAACCGTCCACTGGCCACCGCGGGGCACTGGATCACGCGTTGGGAATTCAGTCTGGCTTGCACTTGAAGTTAAAGGGAATGCTTCTCCTTCGTTCAATAAATAGTAATAATAAAGGCTAAATAACAACTAAGCATCTCGAAATCATACCCAATTACGCAACAATCACTCGATCCCTCCACCACTCTGTGACGCATTTCCCCCCGTGGGAAGATTCGGGCGGAATTTTTTTTTCTTCTACAATACCCCACGTATAGGTGCTCGACCCAGTGCTCGCGAAATGACAAGAATGTCACTTATGCCACTGAAAAAATTGCGGCGGACATAGTCCCTTCGAAATACCTGAGGGAGCCTACTCATATGTGGTATTTCGCTATAATTAAGCCTTCTAGTTCTGGTAATATAAACATTTGGCTTAGTCTGCAATAAAGGTTCATAGTTTTCTGCAAAATGTCTTGCTTTATGCTGAAAAATTGATGCAGGTTTGTGCTTTTAAAAGAGGCCAGGATTGTCGAAATACTAACTTTGAACCAGTGACACAAAGGTGAATCAGTGCGATGTCATGAGCTCTATTTGTAATATTATGCGTCTTTTTTAGCAGTATATATACTACGTGAGAAGCTACGCTGTGTCACTGCGTAACCACACAAATATGCTGTTTCCGCTGTATATAACAGCTTGCACTGTACATACACACGGTCATCATTGTCCATCTTTCTGTGTGCACATAATCTATGTAAGACATATCTGGAAATAAAATTCTCCTAAACCAGGGACGGCACACAGCTCTCCCATAGTAGAGCACCTAGTGCTCTAAATCGTTAACTACTGTTTCTAAATACGCATAGATTGTTTGAGGCCTACGGGATGGCTTTCTGATCTCCCATTGTAGAGTACCAAGTACTCTAAACCGTAAACTACTTTTTTAGGGGCGAAGCTCCTTATGGCGTGGCTTGGGCGTCCCTCGTATATAACCACCAGTGGCACATACCCAAAATGGGTATAACACTTGACCTCCAAGGTGGTGCCAGTGAGAGATTTCATCTGTGCGTTGTTTAACAATAAAAGATAGTGCTCAATGTACATGCCAATGGCTGCTAATGGGGAATGAGAGACATGAGCATTCGGATTTTAGTCAACGCGCACGCTGCGATTCCCATTAGCAGCCATTGGCATGTACATTGAGCACTATCGGACAAGAAAGGGATGCTACATTATACTCGCTGTGTGTAACCTCCTTAGCTTTAGAAAGGTTTAGCGAGCGTTGAGCCGCAGTGCCATGAATACAATGAACTTGTATATACCATGAATGAACTCAAGGTGGTTTAAAATGAGAAGTAGATACGAAGCGCAAGCCGTAAGAAAGTAAAAGCCGAATTCTCCTGTCTCTCGTTTATCATTAGCAGCCATCGGCATGTAAATTGAGCCCTATCTGACAGGGAAAGGTTGCTACGTTATACTCGCTGGGCGTAACCTCCTTGGTTTTCGAAAGGTTTAGCGAGCGTTTGGTCGCAGTGCCATGAATACAGTGAACTAGAATATACCATGAACTCGAGGTGGTTAAAGGTGGGAAGTGGACCCAAAGCGCAGGCCGTAAGAAAGTGTGCGTGTGCCACCTCTCGTTTAGTCCTTGGAATGTCCGCTGGATGGCGGTGTTTCTATATGGGGAATATATGATGAAAAGATGCGAGATGGTGGGACTTGGAGTGTTGAATAGATGGACGAACGGAAACACACAGATGCATGAATGGACGCATGAACGGACGCAGGGGCGGATGCACGAAAGAACGCAGGGACGGGCGCACAAACAGACGCATGGACGGTCACACAGACGGACGCATCGACGGACGAATGCTTCGCCCCACTCTCCATCATTCACTCCGTGGATATGCTGCCATTTTTTTCTAAACTCATTATGTCAGGCGCTTACTGGGGGGGGGGGGGGGGGGCAGCCTAGTGCTCTCTTATAGTAGACCATCAAGTACTTACTGAATCGTTCACCACGTTTTACAGCGAAAGCTGTTATGAGATCACTTTTCGTGTCACGCGCAGTTGCGTGTTGTCCACCGCCGCCGCCGGTTTCCGTAACAACATCGTGCAAATTACAAAAAAAATATCCTTGCACCAATAACACAGTGGGGCTTGAACCCGGGACCGCTAGGTGCCAGCTTGATATTGTATACACTGAGTTAAGCCAGTGCTTGTAACTTTTTGTTAAACTTGCATTGCAGGCATGACCTTGCACCAGTGGCACAGTGGGGCTCGAACCCAGGTCCGCTGGGTGCCAGCCCAGTATTCTACCATTGAGCTACACCAGTTTTTTTTTCATAGTATTTATTAAAGTACTTGGGCAATAAAGACAGAATCAAGCGAACAAAAGTACAATCAAATCGTGAAAGTAAGCGCTCAAGCGTTACTCATAAACACTAAATGGCTAACACAGCGCGAGTTCCTCACATGGAGAGTTCTTCACATCGTGTTATACAAACAAAAAAGGGGTGAGGTCAAACAGTTCTCTAAGACGAAGTACCAGTCCGGTCTAAAGTCTAGCTACGATGTCTAGCTACATTTACGATGAGCTAGATTACGATGAGTCTAGCTACATTTACGATGAGCTACACCAGTTTTTTCTTTATTTCCTTTATTTCTTTATTTCCTTTATTTTCTTATTTCCTGTGTACATACAACATTCGCAAACATATATACGTCAAAGTAGAAACATGAAAGTAGAAACACCAGTTCTTTTTTTCTTTAATGCATTAAATCGTCATCAGTGAAGTGCACACAGCATACTTTATCAGAAGTCGGGCAAACACACACAAGTGTCAAGAACGGGAAGCCACTCCGGAACAGGATCAAGAGTCTCGACAACACTGCGCACTTGAGCAGCTGCTTCTCGTGCTTGGGACTTGTTGTCAAACTTGCCTTAGGCAGGCTTGATGCCGGGCAAGCAATCGTGGTAATACGACTTAGAAAGCGTTTTAAAACAGCGAAAGAACAACTGCAGTCGTCGCACAATGCGAATAGCGTAACGAGTGGGCCGTCCAATGCTCCAAACCATCACAAAAGCTTGTTCTTGTTTCCCTATTAACTGTGGCTTCTACCCACTTTAGCCATAATTCCTCATCGTCGTCAGCCACTGCATGGACAATTGGTACAAAGTACCTTGCAAGTGTTTAGAGGATACCACGCTCCTCACAAGAATGACGAAAAATAGCATTGCGAATGCCGGCCTACTACCCGAAAGTTTATTAATGCACGAGTGGGTACCAAGCAAGTGTGCTTGCAGTAGTTGCCCAATGAGTATTTTGAAAAGGCTCTGAAATGCCGCTCTTTTCTCTTTCGCTGTAACTGTGCTGTGCCTGCCGCGCAGGCCTGGTGTTTTTTCGTAACACCTGTTTTGCCAACGGGACGGCTTTATATGCTCTCCCATAGTCTAGTACGGAGTACTCTAAATCGTAAACAGCTTTTTCTAAACACATGTACACCATGCGCCAAATTTTTGTCGACGCGACCTCATCCAGCGTGAGGCGCATGGGACGGTTTAATGCTTGCTGTCCCATGGTACCGAGTACTTGAAATCGTTGATCTTTATCTAAACACAATGTACATATGTAGAGAAATATTCTTGTCTTGTTGCATTTTTGTGTGTCTCTGTGAGGTCTGTTCTGTTGGAACGTACTGTACAAAAAAAAAATTGATGTCCACTGTCTGGATATACATTTTTCTAAAGACCGCTTATAGAAGATAGCTCTACCACCTAATTAATGGTGTCATTGTGTAGGGGCAGTTCCTTACAGCTCTCCCATAGTGCGGTGAATCTACTTATTCTAAACACACTAATCGCTTATCATATACACATATATATATATACCTCTGTATATTTAAGGGATCGTTTTTTGTGTTTTGACACAATATAATGAGATCTAACAGACAGTAATGCCAAGGAATGTATAGGGGAAGTTATTAGAACCAATGGAATGTAAATAAGAAGAAATAAAAGTGGGTTAAAAATAACCAGCCGTGAGCAGGAATATATATATATATATATATATATATATATATATATATATATATATATATATATATATATATATATATATATATGTGTGTGTGTGTGTGTGTGTGTGTGTGTGTGTCTGTGTACCGAACTTGTGACCTTCGAATAACGGGTTATTCGAAGGTCGCAGGTTCGGTTCCTGCTCACGGCAAGTTATCTTTTCACCCACTTTTCTTTCTTAACATTTATAGTGCAATTGGGTCTGATAACTTCCCTTATACATTCCTTGCCATTATTGTCTGTTAGATCTCATTATTATTGCGTGAAAACACGGGAAAACGAGTCCTTAGGTATACACTTCGTTACGATATATATATATATATATATATATATATATATATATATATATATATATATATATATATATATATATATATATATATATATATATATATATATATATATATATATATATATATATATATATATATATATATATATATATATATATATATATCGTTGGATAAAAGATGCAGCGTCCAAATCGATGTCATTGCAGTCGTGCAGTAACATGGCGTCAAGCATCGTCGTCACTTCACGGCCATGAAGGAGACTGAACGGCGTTCTTCGTGTAGTTTCTTGCTGCGCTGTATTATAGGCGAACGTGATGTACGGTAGAATGTCGTCCCAGTTCTTGTGATCCACGTCAACGTACATACTCAACATGTCGGCAATAGTCTTGTTGAGGCGTTCTGTTAGGCCGTTGGTTTGTGGATGATAGGAAGTGGTTTTCCGATGGCCGGTTTCACTGAACTCAAGCACTGTCTTCAGGAGCGCGGCCGTGAAAGCGGCACCTCGATCCGTTATTATGATTGTTGGAGCACCATGCCTCAGGACGATATTTTCTACGAAGAATCGTGCGGTTTCAACGGCGGTGCCACTTGACAAAGCCTTTGTTTCGGCATAGCGCGTGAGATAATCAGTGGCGACTATTACCCACTTGTTGCCAGCATGGGAAGTCGGATATGGTCCAAGGAGATCCATTCCAATTTGGGCAAAAGGTACCGTGGGCACTTGAATTGGTTGTAATAGCCCAGCTGGTTTTAACGGTGGCGATTTTCGTCGTTGGCAATCGAGGCACGTGCGCACGTAATGCTTCACAATAGCTGGAAGTCTTGGCCAGTAGTATTTCTGTTGGATTCTGGCCAATGTGCGTGTGTATCCGAGATGACCAGACGTTGGCTCATCGTGGCAAGCACAAAGTATCTCCTCACGGAGTGACGTCGGAACGACAAGTAGGTGGATGCTTCCTCTGGGAGAAAAGTTCTTCTTATAGAGAACACCACTACGTAAGCAGAATGACGGCAGGCTCCTTGCAAATCTTCTGGGGACGGTTGTTGTCCGGCCATTCAAAAATTCAATAAGAGGAAGCAACTCACTGTCTTCTTTCTGCTTGCACGAAATCGTAGTGGTGTCAACGACTCCTACAAACGCCATGCTGTCATCATCTGTGTCATCGTCGCGCTTTATCGGTGACCTTGATAAGCAATCGGCGTCGGCGTGCTGCCGTCCGGACTTATACACGACCGTCATATCAAACTCTTGGAGGCGTAAGCTCCACCGTGCGAGCCGACCAGACGGGTCTTTCAAGTTGGTCAGCCAGCAGAGGGAATGATGGTCGCTGACTACGTGGAAGGAACGACCATAGAGGTACGGACGAAACTTCATAACCGCCCATACGACAGCAAGACACTCTTTTTCCGTTGTGGAGTAGTTGGACTCGGCGCGGGAAAGCGTCCTACTAGCATATGCGATCACACGCTCGGCTGAGTCTTGCCACTGGACGAGTACAGCGCCTAAACCCACGTTGCTGGCATCTGTATGGACCATGGTAGGAGCATCCTCATCAAAGTGAGCAAGCACAGGCGGAGTCTGCAGGCTTTGTCGGAGATCGTCAAAAGCCACCTGTTGATCGTCGCCCCATGTGAACGAAACGTCTTCTCTTGTCAGTCGTGTTAACGGCGAGGCTATGTTGAAGAAATTGGCAATAAACCTTCGGTAGTATGCGCATAGGCCAAGGAAACGCCTGACTGCTTTCTTGTCTTTTGGCACCGGAAATTTTCTGACGGCCGCAATCTTATCGGGATCAGGTCGAACACCTTCATGGCTCACCACATGGCCTAAAAATTTAAGCTCCTTGAAACCGAAATGACACTTCTCGGGTTTCAGTGTCAGGCCGGCAGACCTTATTGCCCTAAATACCGATAGCAGCCTGCTCAGGTGTTCCTCAAATGTTTTTGAAAAAACAATGACGTCGTCCAGATAGACCAGACATGTCTGCCACTTAAGGCCTGACAGAACGGTATCCATAAGTCTCTGAAACGTTGCGGGGGCTGAGCACAATCCGAATGGCAAGACTTTAAATTCATAAAGCCCGTCAGGCGTTACAAAAGCCGTTTTTTCTCTATCTCGCTCGTCGACCTCTATTTGCCAATACCCACTTTTGAGGTCCATTGACGAAAAGTAGCGTGCATACCTCAGCCTGTCGAGTGAATCATCGATACGCGGTAATGGGTACACGTCTTTCTTTGTCACATGGTTCAGCTTGCGGTAGTCGACACAAAATCGCAAGCTTCCGTCTTTCTTTTTAACCAGCACTACCGGCGATGCCCAAGGACTTCTTGACGGCTGGATGACGTCATCATCGAGCATTTTCTTCACTTGTTCCTGAATTGCTTCACGCTCTTTCGGTGTTACGCGGTATGGGTTCTGTCGTATTGGCCTTGCCGTCTCCTCCGTTATTATCCGATGCTTCGTCAGTGGCGTTTGACTGACCCTCGAGGTCGATGAAAAACAGTCTTTGAACTGGTGAAGAAGATCTACTAGACGCTGTTTCTGCGCTGGTGACAAATCCGAGCTTACGTCAATAGGTGGTGGGGCTGACGTGGCTTGCGGCTCGTCCTGTTGTACTACACAGCACTCGCGGATTTCGGTGATCTCGTCGAAGTAGGCAACTGTAGTGCCATGTGTAATGTGTCGTCGCTCGTTGGTAAAGTTCGTCAACAGAACCTCTGCTTCACCGCACACAACGTTGACGATACTTCTGGCAATTGCAACACCGCGAGAGAGTAGGAGCGTCAATACTTGTTCAGCGATTCCTTCTCCAGTATTCTGCTCGCTGCACGTGACTGGAACAAGGCGGCACGATAACGGAGGTATGGTCACATCGTCAATGACTCGTAGGGATTTTCGGTGTAGCGCTGCGCTTTGATCCGCTGAAAAGGTCAGTACACCGTCCGGAATATTGATGATGGCACCATATTCACGCAAGAAATCCATCCCCAAGATTGCCTGTTTGCAACACTCAGAAAGGATAACAAAAGTTGCGACGAAGGATGCATCCCCTATCTTCATTCTTGCGGTGCACTTTCCGGTAGGTGTGAGTAGCTGCCCTCCAGCTCCTCTAATCTGCGGTCCTGTCCATTCCATTCTAACCTTCCTGAGCGTGTCTGCCAGACTCTCACTCATTATTGAGAAGTCCGCGCCAGTGTCGACCAATGCCATGACGTCATGTCCGTCAATCGTAATTGCAACTTCGGCAGTAACAACCCCATCTTTCGTCGATTCATTGAAAATGTGTCTCTCTTCGCTCGGCAGTAATGGGGGATTTTCAGCACTTCGACGATTCGCAACCTTCCCCCCTAAGGTCGCTGCTTTTAGTTTCCCCGGCGTGGACTAGGAGATCTCCCTCTTGGCATGTCAGTGGTGCTCCGTCTAGAGGATGGAGAATAACGCCCAGGAGAGGGTGAGCGTGACCGAAACCCAGGAGGAACATCCCGCGGGGTCATGACACTCGTGTCGACGTCAGATGTTCCGTTGAAATGGCGCCGAGGAACCGTAGAAGGAAACCCTTGGTATCCTGCGGCGCGATACGGGCAATACCGAACGATGTGGCCTGCTTCCCCACAGTGAAAGCACAGGGGCCTATGATCAGGGGTACGCCAGATGTCAGTTTTGCGAAGTGGTGGCCGCCTCGGCATCGAAGTTTCTCTGTAGTACCAAGGCGCTGTCGGCGGATGTTGCTGGTGGTACTGATGTGGTGTCGGCACGTTCGCTGGCTGTCGGCGGACTACGTCTGCATAGCTTGCCCTGGGACTGCTCGTGTTCGGCTCAGGAAGCGAGAGCGCTTGCCTGATCTCCTGGCGTACAACTTCCGTTACTGAGGCGATCGCGCAGTCATTCGGTTTGGCGACGAGTTTCTTGACCTCTTCTTGTACGATTTCTCGTATTAGTTGGCGCAAAGAACCTTCGTCGGGTGTTGTTGCTGTGGTAGAGGCTGCCACGCTGATCGGTGCACTGTGGGTTGGGCGGTCATACTGGCGATAACGTAGATGCAGTGCGCGTTCGATAGATGTCGCCTCCTTGGAGAATTCATCCACACTTGTAGGCGGGTTTCGTACGAGGCCAGCGAACAGCTGCTCCTTAACGCCCCGCATGAGGTGGCTAACCTTTTTGGCTTCGGGCATATTGGGATCTGCTCGACGAAATAGCCGCGCCATGTCCTCAACAAACATCGTAACGGATTCATTTGGTTTCTGAATCCGTGACTCGAGGAGACGCTGTGCGATTTCTCGTCTTTCAGTGCTCGCGAACGTGTCGAGAAACTTCTGCCGGAACTCGTCCCAAGACGACCACACGCGATTCGTGAACCACGTTCGGGCTCCGTCTTGAAGCGGAAAATAAACGTAGCCCAATTTCTGTGTGGTGTTCCACCCGTTAACATTCGCTGTGTGCTCGAATTCCTCGAGCCAGTCATGTGCATCCTCATATGCGTTTCCGTGGAAGTCAACCGGAAGTCTAGGGTTCAAAACAGTCACCTGTGTCGTGCTTGGGCTGGACATGTTGGGGCCAGTGCTTCCAGGCGCCGTCATGCTTTCTGGTACAGTCACGCTTTCCGGCAATGGACCAAACTCCGGGCTGAGGCCTAACAGGCGCCGGCTGCTGCGGTGAACGGGGGTGTCGATGCGCGGAAGTCTTTCTTGACCAGATGCGGGGCTGTTGTCAGGCGTCCCGAACATGTACCCAGCGCCTCCACCAGTGTCACAATGCAGAAACAGCAGCAGTCGAATCCAGGGATCTCACTTTAATTGTATTAGAATACTGGCGAACTGAGCGGGAGAGAACCTCGTCTTCTTCACTCGCTGCGCGTGTTCTTCGTTGTCCTCTTCGCGTTGCATATTCAATGTGGCAATATTGCATGCGCGCTTCCCTAAATATTCAGCCCTATTTGCCCCCTTTGTCAGTGATCTTGGCATTCGTAGGCCATTTTGAACACAGTGATTTGATTGCTGCACCTCTCAAAGCTATCGCAACAGCGCGTGCACGGATTTCGGGCTATGCATTCACAATTCGTACGAACCCGCCAACTTCCAAGCGTCGGCCTCAAATATTTGCGCAGCTTGCTCCCGTATAAATCCGACAGGGTATATACACAACATCTAGGTTGCTCTCGCGTGCATTGTGCGCAGTCATACACACACACGCTGCCGCATGTGCAAAAGGGGGCTGCATATATACACCAGCACCACGCTCCAGTTTCTCAACTAACGAGCATCTCTGCCGCGTGTACTGCCGGCTTCTTCCGAGTCGCCGCTATACCTCGAAGGCGTGTTTATAATTTGTTACTTTTTACCCGCCATTTTTCCGCTATTTCCCGGCGTACTCCGCGCGGCTCGCATCTTTGTTCCGCAACCCGGCCCTCCTCCTTTATTTGCACGCTTTTTATCGTCTGCACTTCGTCGTCTGCTTTGTTCTCTCCAGTCTGCCGCATGATTTTTCCCGTCGTCTGCTTTTTCGTCAGTATTTTTTCGACTGCTGTTTAAGTCTGCTTTCATACCGAATCACCAGCAGTGCTGGCAGGTAATATACAACGGCACTCGAGTGATATGTGTGCTGTATATACACGTGCGCAGTCTTGCGAAACGTGTAATGCACTTAAACACCCTGGCTACTCGCATTTTGACGAAAACAGTACAGCCGCGCGGCGGTAGCTGCGAGGATTCTGTCTGTGTCTTCCGCATCGCCCAGGCAGGGCAGACGACTTGGCCCCAGGTTTTATGAGGCGCATGTGAAGTTTTATTCTTGTTCTTGTGGAGACTGACACAGTAACAGACGGCTCCGTCACATTACGCTCCATTTGTTATGGAATATATATTCAGCTACGAACGATATATAGCGATGTCTTCTTTGTCGTTGTCAGAGATCACACGGCATTTACTGCTTTTATCTTAAAACGCACGCCTTTCTTCGTCTGCTTTTGGAGCAAGCAGATTAAATAACGTCTGGACGGATGGATGGATGCATGGATATGGCTGTACCCTTTCGATCGGGCGGTGGCCGGCGCCACCAAGCCAGGCTCATAGAGAAGCGCCATCTATAGGAAACTCGGACAGCCATGTCTCGTTTGGTGATCGCGACTAAACATCAGCACGTAATAAACCACTTTCACGCAGACATTTGAAAAGCGATTGACAGAGTGCTGTCCATCGACCATGGAAGGAAGCGAAAAAGGGGGAGATGGCAGAAAGGTTAACCAGAAAGACACCCGGTTGGCTGTACCCTTTAGATCGGGCGGTGGCTAGCGCCACCAAGCCAGGCTCATAGAGAAGCGCCATCTATAGGAAACTCTGACAGCCAAGCCTCGTTTGGTGATCGCGACTAAACATCAGCGCGTAATATACCACTTTCACGCAGACATTTGAAAAGCGATTGACAGAGTGTTTGTTGTCCATCGACCCTGGAAGGAAGGAAGCAACAAAAGGGATAAGGCAGAAAGGTTAACCAGAAAGACACCCGGTTGGCTACTCTACACTGGGGGTTTAGGGAAGGGGACAAGATCATCCTTAACATTCATATATAGCTGAACCATTTGATACGCTCAAGTTTCAATGGTTTCAGCTATTGTGTATACAAGTTTTTCCTATTTGCTTCAACCAGGAGTTAAAAAAGTGCAACTCCTATCGAGCATTGCATAATTTGACCTTCCTTCATAGTACATAGGGCATATGATCATTTTGCTCAAGGCAGTACCACGTTCCACGAGTCGTTCGGCGCGCCACCTATTGCGAGACATGGTGAAAAGCATAATCTCTATTCGCTCAAGTTGGACATAACCAAAAGGGAATTTCCTGTACATTTCTAGCCTGAGATATTGTTCTTCTTATGACGAAACAGATCGTCAATGACCTCGGGATTGTCAAATAATTACTACTTAATTGGCTAAGTTACTATAACACATCCAAATTAACAACTTATGATATTTATTTGCAGTAAAACATTGAGTGCATTGAAGTAATGTTGTATAATTTGTACCTTTTGCGGACAGTTATTCATATGTGGCGCTCACTATACTATTTCGTATTTTCATGAGCTATGTGGTTACGGCCCAGGGCCTACGTCATCACCATCATTATTCCGGTCCACCTTGCAGTGTTGCTCAAGTTTCGGTTGAAGCTTTCTTTGCCCGATATTCATTCAGTTGTCGAAAGCGAAAACTGGCGATATGTTCGCGAAATTTGACAAAGGCATGTGAGACAAAGAACAGTGCTCGCCTCTCTCGATTTTTTTTTTCTAGAGCGAGTCGAGAGCTTGAATTGTCGAGGTTCGTTTGGGCCCGCTTGTATTTGCGCGGCTACGTTGTCAGTGGGCACGCTGATCAAGTGGCCGCCTTTTTATTTATTTTTTTTTTCGTCTGCCCCGCAAGCACGCATTGCACACGCGCGCAGAGCAAAAGGCGTTCCTTTGTTTCTCGCTTTCAATTTTGGGCTTTCCCCCTTTCTCTCTTGAATTTATATCTTTGTTTCTTCCAGCATTCGTGCAGAACTACATGTTCTATTGTTAATCCCGCCGTGAAAAGAGAAAAGTTTTTTTTCCCTTTTTTTTTACGCTAC
Source organism: Rhipicephalus microplus (assembly GCF_043290135.1). Taxonomy (NCBI): domain Eukaryota; kingdom Metazoa; phylum Arthropoda; class Arachnida; order Ixodida; family Ixodidae; genus Rhipicephalus; species Rhipicephalus microplus. The sequence goes on along the minus strand of NW_027465286.1, from coordinate 9,788 downwards.
CGTTAGCATTGTGAATCCGACAAACAAGTGTTGATTGCCATGGGCTACGCGAAGCTGGTTTGCCCTTGCTCTATTGCAGTAGGTAGCACTTGGCCTGTGTACGTGTTTGCAGACAGACACGCAGATGGACGAATGGACGGACGGACGCTATTGGTCGTCTTCTATCACACCCAAGGAGGATTTAAAAGTACTTTTGGGCTGCTAATGATGATATGTTGGGTTTAACGTCCCAAAACCATCATACTGACTTGTATCATCATCACTTGTATCAATATGATTATGAGTGACGCCGTAGTGGAGGGCTCCGGGAAATTTCGACCACCTGGGGTTCTTTAGCGTGCACCCAAACAAGGCCTACAGCATTTTCGCCTCTATCGAAAATGCAGCCGGGATTTGATCCCGCGACCTGTGGGTCAGCAGTTGAGTACCTTAGCCACTATAGGCCACCACGGCGGGGCCCTTCTGGTTGCTAATATACTTGCTATACATGCTATGAATTAAAAGTTTCACGTCCCACACCTAAAATTTTGAATTCGGCTGAGCAGTAGTGTCAGTATTTCTGCTAAAGTCAGACAGGACGATCAAGTTCGCGAGGGAAAACCGGATAATTTTAACACGTGTCTGCATGTTCAAATTCCCTTTCAGATATATGCGCAAAGTGCGTGTTTGGAAGTCATTCAATTGAGCAGATGTGGCCGGCGAACTCACATAGAGTTGATTTCTGCATGGCATGCTGTGTTCTCTAAATCGTTCAACACGTTTTCCTTTAACACAGGGCACTCAAATTCTCTCCGGGTTGGACAGAGAAGGCTGTCGGTGGGGCTTGCATTTAGTCCTAGGTTGTGACCGATTACTGGTAGCCTGCAAGTGAAGTCGTGGATGCGAAACATGACGGCTTACATGACGTGAAGGCAGTATGATCACGTGTCGATTAGCGTTCATCAGTGTGACAATAGTGTATGAATGAAGAAGGAACAGCGGCATGTCATATGTACTGATAACACAAGCGTGACGTCATGAAGTTAGCCTGCAAGTGAAGTCGTGGATGCGAAACATGGCGGCTTACATGACGTGAAGGCAGTATGATCACGTGTCGATTAGCCTGCATCAAAGTGACAATATGGCGTTGCTAGAACGTTATTGGGTTTCATTGTATGAATGAAGAAGGAACCGCGGCATGTCATGTGTACTAACACAAGCGTGACGTCATGAAGTTCGCGCCCCACTATGTTGCTGCTACAACGTGGCTGTTTGAGTGATGTCACTACAAGCGATTTGTAGTCAATTCAGAACGCACTTAGATATAGTCAATTTCCCTAAAGACATGTAGGCTACGCCATCTTGGGCTGTTAAGCCGATGTTTTCTTGCTTCTGCGCATCTAGGCGTCAAATAACAGGACCATGAAACATCGCATGCACCGACCCAACCGTTTTCCTGCGTTTGTGTCTACCGTAAAACTGTTTGTTTAGTTGTTAAAGATGCAAAACGTCCAAATAAAGTAACAATTTAACAGCCAAGTACGGCTGCATTGAAAACCATCTGTAAAATAGTCGGTACGCCTTATTTGGCTGGTTACATACGCATGCAGTAATTACTGTTCCTCTCCTATTCATTCTACCTTGCTTTTATTTATTATTTTTGCACGTCTTTTGTACATGTACGGTGTTGTAACCAACATCATTGGTTGTATAACAAGCGTTGTGCGACGTTGTGCGAGATTGGCGTTGGCGTTGCGTGTAGGGTTTGCAATGTTTTTCAACAACACACTCGAACACTTTCGAAACTCTTGCCTTTGTGCGCGTGTGCGACGCCTGTGCGCTATGCATGTTGACCCCCTTTTTTCTCTATTGTTGTCGAGAGACTACATATACACTTGTTGTTGTGAGGCCTTGCTCGTTTTTTTTTTTTTATGCGGCACCGTCGTCGACATACCATATATGTGCGTGGCGCGCGTTCTACACACATACTGGATAACGAAAATCTCGGTCGGCCCGTCATTGTATACGTATGGACCACCTGTATCCTTTTAATTTTGTTCTTTTTTTTTTGAAAGCCCGTACAATCGCCCCTTTATCTCACGTTGCCGCTACTGTTGGTACGTACAGCAGCTACTGACCGGCGGAGCAGCGGCGTATACAGAAGCGGCGTAGTGTTTCGGTTCCTTTCTTTCTGGTTTGTGATGACTTTTGGTGTTTTTTTTTTTCGCCGCTTTTCAAGCGAGAGGTTCCTCAAGCCGCCGCTGGCGCCGCTTCGTGCGGAACAAAAAGGGCCGCGGCCCTACGCAGGCATTTCGTAAAAAAGCTGGGAAGAGACGCGCGTGGTTTGAGGAGTGAGAGAGAGAAAGAGCTGGTAGCGGACACTGGGTTAAACTCGTGCCTCCCGGTCTGAGCGGGCTTTTGTCTTTGCACGAAACTTGGGCTACGAAACAAGGCTTGGCTTGCCGCATCGTTCGTTGAATAATTAATTAATTGTAATAATTAAATAATTGGCTTTACTGCAACACTACACGATGTTGTAAATGTGTAGGCTTCGGCATACAGCCCGCCAGTCTAAATTAAGTGACGTCCAAAGCGAATACCCAGTCTGGACACCGTACAGTGTCCACACCGAAAGTCAAGTGCCCTGACCAAGGGCGTAAAAGCCGTCCACAGGTCGGCAAGAGATCTCTGGAGCTTACTGCATACTTACTCGAGAAATATATTTCGCGCTTCAGAAGCTCACTATAGGGCCCAGACTCGCCAACATTTTCACCAACCGGACTCGCTCAGGCTCGCTGCTCGATATTAGCTCGAGTGAGTCACGTCGTGAATTCGTCATTCTTAGTGGACCGGCGGGGAGTATAGTGCTATTTACCGAACCGTTGTCGCACAACGTGTTTTTTTTTTGTATGTGTGTGTTATGGACTGTGGCTTTACATGACACACCTTGACGACACTATAGACGTCGACATGTTGAGACTCCATATTTGGGGTGCTTCTGTTCTGTTCTGTTCTGTTTTAACTGTTTTACTGTGGAGAGGTTGAGGTGCCTATTGCCTCGGCTACTCCATATCACTAAGTTCTGCAGCGAAAAATAAAATAATAATACATAACGGTACCCAAAAATCAACAATACGGAAAAGAAAAAAAAAACATAATAGCACACTGAAACCAGTTCAGTTATCATGCCAATACACAGTTTTCTTCGCGCAGTTCACACAGTCATAAACTACTTACACGCACACCTTCGAACCTAATAAGATAGCGAGTCGTAACAAGGGTTCGTAAGTCTTCCCGGTCGATCCCCGTTAGACGGGCTTAGCGAACGGCGTAGGAAATTCCAACGCGCGCGTTTGCCGATGCTATCCGGGTGCAGATATATACCATTTCTTCACGGAATTACAAATCGCGTGGACTTCAAGGGTGGCGCTGTGACGCCGCGGGACTTCCCTGCCGCGTATCCGAGGTTGCACAGTCGGGTCAGCGAAGGCCGGCCTGTCTGTGGTCAGGTACGCGAGAAACACGGCAAGTATACGCGTACTGCCCAGATTCGTTGCATGCAGTCCTCGTCAAAAGTTTGCGGTCCGCTTGACGTCCGCTTGACGCTTGACGGTTATTCAGGTTATTCTGATGTGCTGATTTGCGTTGTAACGCTCTCAGTTTAGACAAGCTCTTGCTCCCCAGAAACATATCAAATATGCATACGAAGTATGAATTGAAAGGCTCATTTTCTTTTTTAGACACAATATTAATTACATACACTTTATGTATTATGTGAAGTATATGTATAGTTATCATTAATTAAATGAAAATTTTAAAACTACATATTGTACCAGAAAAATAATTGCATATATAGAACGAGCACAAAAATATACTTAAGTTCAGCAAGCTCCATCTAAATTGATAAAGAATTTAAAAACAATTTTATTATGTCCCTTCTGAAATAAATAGTTGTTTTTTGTTCTTTTTTCCTGCATCTGGCAGAGTGTGCTTAGGCGACATGAGAATTCCAGCCTGTGTAAGGCCTGCTGGCCTTGTGGATTCACAAGGCCAGGAGCACAATTGCTTGCAGGCACTGGCAAAGGTGCTCCCGTGCTTACGTGATCTCATAGATTTTTTTAACACCGGGTAACAGGGATGGTGATGTTTCTCCTTTCGTCCTATCTGCAATGTTGTGAGTGCTTGACGTTTGAGCCCAAGTATTAGACAGGTCACTTAACGTTGGAGCCCGAATATTACTGCAGCTCCCCGGTCATCGCAGAGTCTGTGCAGAGGAGATGCTGGCCTGCGTTGTTCTTTGTCATCTGCCCTCGTTTCACTTGAGCGTCGCAAGCACGTCGATGTGCCCCCCTCTCCCCCCCCAGGCTGAGTTCAAAAGCAAACGATTCTTCATCGAATGTAAAAACGGTTCTCCAAAAGCAACATTGTGTCTTCGGCCACCACTGTAGTAGAAAAACTAATGAAGCGCCAGGGGTGCCAAACCTCCAGGAATTACTGAGCTGCTGACCAGCCTTTTTTGTCTCTTCGCTTAGCTTTTTCTTTGCTCCTATCTTAGTTTCTTATCTTTCTATCCCCCCCGTTATTTTCTGTCTTTCTCCTCTGTAGGTTTATTTATCTCTTCCTCTCTCTCCGCATCTATTTCTTTATGTTTCTTGCTGTTTATGCTATTTATATTTTTTCTGCCAAATTACATTCTTTTTTTTTAGGGGCGAAGCTCCTTAGGCGTGGGCTGTGCGTCCCCTGTATGTAGCCACCTCTAGTTTAGTTCTTGCAGTGTTCACTAGATGGCGGTACCGTCCCCTGTATGTAGCCACCTCTAGTTTAGTTCTTGCAGTGTTCACTAGATGGCGGTACCGTCTCCTGTATGTAGCCACCTCTCGTTTAGTTCTTGTAGTGTTTACTAGATGGTGGTACTTGTAGCTGATGATGAAAAGATGCAAGATGTTATAAACTAGAAAGCGGTACTTGTAGTTGATGAAAGACGCGAGATCTTATAAAATAGGAATGATGTCACATATGGCGCGTGTCATTGGTTGAAGGCAATCGTTCGATTTAGTGCGGCGACGTAAGCTAGGGGGAGCGATGTAATAAAATCGAGTGGGCAAAATGTGCAGAGGATTCATGGTTTACCAGGTTTACCTCCGGAGCTTCGCCCACTCATCATCATTCACTTCGTGGATATGGCGGAATTTTTTCTCTCTTTCTATTCCGCGCTTGCGGTTATTTCTATTTTTATACGTGGTATCGCTCGCGTTACGCCAAGTGCACTAGTTTTCTTGTCTTTACTGATGGAGATAACCGATCGTCATCATAAAGGCTCCCGAAGCACAAGAGAAAGAAGACTTCAGGTTTGCGCGAGCGAGTGCTCAATATGATACACATGGAGCGTTACGTCAAGCGATGGCGACAGCATACTACAGTCAGGGGCATAGGCAAAAATGTTTTTCGCTGTAAGGGTGGGGCGCTACACTTTCATTTGAAGTGGAGGCATGGCAGGCAAATGTGGTCGAGTGTCACTTTAGGAGCTGTATAGTACCGCAAAAAAAAATATTCAGGTTGGCAGGGGCGTAGACAGGGGGTGGCACACCGGCCCGTGCACCCCCCCCCCGCTCTCCGAATTAAATGCAAAGCAGCTTTTTGACTAGCCTGCGTAACGCTGTCCCTCCGTACAACGCGCCGCAGCTGTTGGAATGGTGCCAAGTGGGTCACACAGGTCACACCGCTGCTGCGCGTTCACGTCACTCTCTCCCTCGCCTGCCACGCGCTCGCCGCGGCGCCCGCAGGTGCCGCCTCGTCCGTTAGCCAACACCTGCAGCGACCGTCGCTCGATACACCGCCGACTTGTCCGTTCACGCGCAATAAACCTTACGCGCGCCTGTACACATTGATCCATGTCTGTGCGTGTCGCATACAAGACATACGCCAGCCTTCGCTTCAAACGAATCTTCCAGTGCTCACCACAGCACCCCCCTTAGCGCCGCCGTTCAACCCGTGACGTCACCCGTGTGCAACGCTGGTGCTTTGCATCCGCGTCTTCGTCGGGGAAATGGTCGAAGTTGTTTTTCGCCATGGCATAGAGACCAAAAATGAGCATTTCAAGAGGGGGGGGGTGCCCTCCCAAAGTCAAGAAGGGGCCCTCCTCCCAGCCTCCCGATAAAACTTTTGTCTAAGCGCCTGGGCAGGGGAAGGGGGGATGGCACGGGCGAGTGTACCACTCCCTAGGTACGCCACCGACTACAGCACGAGACAGCCACCCGCACTTAAAACCTGGGTTACCGTAATCCAGCTCGTTAAACAACGACGTTATTGGCCCGACCTTGTGTAGGTATGGTGCAGACTTAGCGCCGCTCCCTCTATATAGAGTGTGTTCCAATACTCACCGTAGACGGCTAACTAGACAGCTACGTGGACGGTGGCCATCTTAATTAGCATTCCAGTTCTCATGTAGCCGGCATCATATAGACAGCTCCGAGAAGACCGCATGGTAGACAAATACGATGCAGGCTACATTGCTGTCTAAACAATATGGCGGCTCGGCGAATCGCTCAGATAGATTAAACCTCGCCGGAATGATCGTCTGCACACAAGCAGACGATTTCCCAGACGCTCAATGTTAGTAACGTTTATTTGAAGCAATACTTTTTTGCAGACTAGTTGGTTCATACTTGAAAAATTGAATTGCTGCACAAACTTGAAGGAAAACAAGGGAGACAGGAAAGAGCGCTCTTTCCTGTCTCTCTTGTTTTTCTTGAAATTTGTGCAGCAATTCAATTTTTAACGTTTATTTTTTATTTCAACACGAAATAAGCCAGAAATGACAACTGTTTCGTTTGTCTATTTCAGCTTTTCCTTCTCGACTCGAGGTGGCGCATCGTCGCGTGAAAGCCGTCTAAATGTGTTCCATTTCCCGGACAGCATGGGTTCGATGCGGTCTTCTAAGCAGTCTTCGTAGACTATCTACACGTGCTGTCTAAGAATCGGAACACAGCCATAGTCGTATAAGCGCCGATAGAGACGGCGTCTATACGTCTCTATGCATACACACGTTTACCATCTTCACGTTGGGACCGCGTGTCGTTACGTGCGCCAAAAGGCGGTACGCCCAGCTCGCCACGAGTCCAGCCGAGCGGAGACGCACGAAGAAGCCCCGCAAGCGTGCGTGCATGCGTACGCGGCGTTGCAAAAGAGAACTGGGACGAGCGAGAGGCCAGCGTGGTGCGTTTACGGCTTGACTGCCTCGGTAGCGGCGCACGGTGACGCGCGCGCACTTCCATTCTCCACGCCTTGGGGAACGTTACGCATGCGTATAACTGTATATGCGTATGTTGGCGGTAGAGCTTAGAAGGGGGAGGGGGGGGGGCACGGTAACCCCCGCCACTGTGTGTCTTCACGGAAGGAGAAGGCGGTCACTTGTTTCTCGGTTTCCCGTTGTCAGCACGTTGTTGACCTTTTTTCTTTTTACGAAACTGTCTTTGTTCATCTTTTACCGTCGTCATCGGGTCGGGATAATTGTTAGCTGTAGTAGTAAAAGTAATTGATTGATTGATATGTGGGGTTTAACGTCCCAAAACCACCATATGATTATGAGAGACGCCGTATAGTGGAGGGCTCCGGAAATTTAGACCACCTGGGGTTCTTTAACGTGCACCCAAATCTGAGCACACGGGCCTACAACATTTCCGCCTCCATCGGAAATGCAGCTGCCGCAGCCGGGATTCGAACCCGCGCCCTGCAGGTCAGCAGCTGAGTATCTTAGCCACTAGACCACCGCGGCGGGGCAGTAGTAGTAAAAGTAGTAGTAGTAGTAGTAGTAGTAGTAGTAGTAGGAGTAGTAGTAGTAGTAGTAGTCATAGGCTCTTGAGCACGTCCATTGTGGTGGTGGTAGTGGTTAGAAGATGAGAAAAGGCACCTAATTTCTGCAACCCGGTCGGGAGCACGGCGCAGTGCCTGTGGGGAAGGGAAAAGGGAGAAAAGTGGAAATAAGGGAGAACAGGGGAAAGACTGAACGTCACGCAGGTCACGTGTACAAAGGGGAGAGTGAACAAATAGATAAAGCGAGGTTATGATCATGACGCTCGCAATTAGGATGATGACTTTTTTTTCAAATAAATAAAGCTGTGATGATGATAACTTCCGGCGTGATATATTGGGAAAGTGATTCGCACTTTCATTTATGGGATGTGTGCTTAAATTTAGGTGCACGTTAAAGAACCAACCCCAAGGAGTCGAGATTCCCGAAGTCCTCCGTTACGGCATCTCTCGTGATCATATCTTGGTTTCGGGTCGCTCCCAACAGTTATTACTATTGATAATTAGTCTTACACTAATTGTAATAAACTGGGACAAAGCATGTGGGTGCCTAAGGGTATCGGATTGAGCTCTAGCGACGATGACGAGGAGCGAACACTGCCAGGAATTCCGGCTGCGGTGATGTCAAAACCACAAAACGCGAAGCGTTCGCTGAAGCGCCATGCATTGTCGCTTGGCCGGCAGATAAAGTGATCGGTGGAACCGCCTGATCTTTTAAAGACGATCGTAGTCTTCTTTGGGATGTTTGAACGTACAAATTTCTGTCTGTCTGTCTGTCTGTTCGTCCGTTCGTCTGTCTGCCTGTCTGTCTGTTCGTCCGTTCGTCTGTCTGTCTGTCTGCCTGTCTGTCTGTTCGTCCGTTCGTCTGTCTGTCTGTCTGTCTGTCTGTCCGTCCGTCTGTCTGTCTGTCTGTCCGTCCGTCCGTCTGCCTGTCTGTCTGTCTGCCTGTCTGTTCGTCCGTTCGTCTGTCTGTCTGTCTGTCTGTCTGTCTGTCTGTCTGTCTGTCTGTCTGTCTGTCTGTCTGTCTGTCTGTCTGTCTGTCTGTCTGTCTTTTGCAGGATTTTAGATGTATGTCTTTTGGAGGACTTTAAGCACTTGCTGAACGCCCAGCCATCTTGAACTGGTGGCTGGGCTCATACTTGTGAACATTGTATAGATCAAAAAGTTAACGTTACTGATATCTGAGGAGCAATATCAATACGTAAGTATTGATATATTTGCCTTTATTTGTCCCGTACAAAATGGGGAAGGGACCCCGGACCAAGAGCTACAAGTAGCTTGAGTGCGCCTGAGGCCCAACAGAAATAATAGATGGTATGTTCCTTCACTAGAAAATACATAGACACGTAATTCTAGAGATCCTAGTGTTTCTTACGCTGCGCTCAAAAAGCGACTTATGCATGAAAAAAAAAAAGCCCTCAGCCGACGATATGGTCCTGCTACTTGACTGGACGGAAGTGGTATCTGAACAGCATCATGGGTGAACGCAGATAAGACCAGGACTCGTGTAGTGCGGTCGGCAGGATCGTCTTTAGACGACAATTGTAGCGAAGAGCCCAAATACGCGTCCTTTTTATTTTTTTTATTTGACAGATCGTTTGCTTAAACACGCGAAGTAGTACCTGACTGACTCATGACTCGTACATGACTTGACGCCAAGTAGTACATGACTTGCTTGACGCAACTTCTCACACAATTTACGAAGGGGGCTCTTCGTGTAGGTTTTCACAATTACAAAAAGCGTACGGATTTTTTTTTGTTACTTTGTAAGCAATCCAAAGCACTCTATGATCGATTTCGTTCACAACGCAATCGGCAGGAAACGGAAACATGACACTGCTACCGTGCCTTCTTACCTCGATCAAGCTTGCGGCGTTTCGATTCGTTTCGTCTGCTACATTTACGCATACTACTTTTCGTCTGCTTCCTTTTTCGTGTGACGCTGATTCACCCGCTACATTTCGTCCGGTACGCAACAGAAGAAAAAAAACGAAGAAAAG